>NC_089252.1:17300920-17596427 GCF_963930625.1 Muntiacus reevesi | reverse complement strand
TCCTCACATAGTGACCAGCTATCATTTTAAGACCTACATCATTTCACCATACCCCCTTGCTTAAACATTACTGTGCTTCCTTTTAAACTTGGAATGACACCACTCCATCCTCTGCCTACCTCTGTGACTCATGCTATACTCCCACTCTGTAAATTCATTATATTGCTCTTTATTTGTTGCTATTCCATGAATAGGACAGCTGCCTCCTAGGGGGAAGTTCTTAAACTTGCTGTTGTCTCTTCCTAGGACAGCCTCCTCCGGATGGCTTCATGGCTTCCTTTCCTAAGCTCTAAGTTCACCTCTTTGGATAGTGTTCAGTGAAATAGTTCTCTGAGCCCTGCCTCTTTCTCTATGTGCATGCTAAGTCACTTCAGCTGTGTGCAACTCTTTGCAACCCTTGGGACTGTAGCCCACCAGGCTCCCCTGTCCATGGAATTCTCCAGGCAAGAATACTGGAGTGGGTTGCTATGCCCTCCTCCAGGGTATCTTTCCCACCCAGGGACTGAACCCACAGCTCCTGCTGCTCCTGCATTGTAGGCATATTTTTACTGCTGAACCACCAGGGAAGTCCCCCTCTTTCTCTATACCTTACTCTATTTGTTTTCTTCTTGGCACTTATTATCACCTAAAATTCACCTGGTTGTTTGTTTATGTTTGTCCTTGTGCCCTCACTTCCTCTCTTGAGTAAAGTGTTGAGGGCAGAGATTCTCTGAAGTGCTCTCACTGATTACCCGCTGCCCAGCACCAGCCTGGCGCTTGGTAAGACCTGACGGATGCACATTGAAGTAAATAGCAAAAGAAAGGATGAACACATTTATTGTTTTAGAGCTCAGATAACTGAAGTCTCCTGTCTTCCTTGAACACAGATCACCCCTAGACGCTCTGCAACCAAATGTAAATAGTCACTCAGCTCAGTTCAGCCGCTCAGTCGTGTCTGACTCTTTGTGACTCCATGGACCACAGCATGAGAGGCCTCCCTGTCCATCACTAACTCCCGGAGTTTACTCAAACCCATGCCCATCGAGTCAGTGATGCCATCCAGCCAACTCATCCTCTGTCATCCCCTTCTCCTCCTGCCCCCAATCCTTCCTAGCATTAAGGTCTTTTCCAAAGAATCAACTCTTCACATGAGGTGGCCAAAGTATTGGAGTTTCAACTTCAACATCTGTCCTTCCAGCGAACACCCAGGACTGATTTCCTTTAGGATGGACTGGTTGGATCTCCTTGCAGTCCAAGGGACTCTCAAGAGTCTTCTCCAACACCACAGTTCAAAAGCATCAATTCTTCAGCACTCAGCTTTCTTTATGGTCCGACTCTCACATCCATACATGCCTACTGGAAAAACCATAGCCTTGACTAGACAGACCTTTGTTGTCAAAGTAATGTCTCTGCTTTTAAATATGCTATCTAGGTTGGTCATAACTTTCCTTCCAAGGAGTAAGTGTCTTTTAATTTCATGGCTGCAATCACCATCTTCAATTATTTTGGAGCCCAAAATAATAAAGTCTGACACTATTTCCACTGTTTCCCCATCTATTTCCCATGAAGTGATGGGACCAGATGCCATGATCTTTGTTTTCTGAATGTTAAGCTTTAAGCCAACTTTTTCACTCTCCTCTTTCACTGTCATCAAGAGGCTTTTTAGTTTCTGTTCACTTTCTGCCATAAGGGCGGTGTCGTCTACATATCTGAGGTTATTGATATTCCTCCAGGCAATCTTGATTCCAGCTTGCGCTTCTTCCAGCCTAGCATTTCTCATGATGTACTCTGCATCTAAGTTAAATAAGCAGGGTGACAATATACAGCCTTGACATACTCCTTTTCCTATTTGGAACCAGTCTGTTGTTCCATGTCCAGTTCTAACTGTTGCCTCCTGACCTGCATACAGGTTTCTCAAGAGGCAAGTCAAATGACCTGGTATTCCCATCTCTTTCATAATTTTCCACACTTTATTGTGATCCACACAGTCAAAGGCTTTGGCATAGCCAATAAGGCAGAAGTAGATGTTTTCCTGGAACTCTCTTGCTTTCTCTATGATCCAGCGGAGGTTGGCAATTTGATGTCTGGTTCCTCTGCCTTTTCTAAAACTAGCTTGAACATCTGGAAGTTCATGGTTCATGTATTGCTGAAGCCTGGCTTGGAGAATTTTGAGCATTACTTTACTAGCTTGTGAGATGGGTGCAATTATGTGGTAGTTCGAGCATTCTTTGGCATTGCCTTTGTTTGGGATTGGAATGAAAACTGACATTTTCCAGTCAGTCCTGTGGCCACTGCTGAGTTTTCCAAATTTGCTGGCATATTGAATGCACCACTTTCACAGCATCATCTCTCTTGGCCTTGGAGTTCAGACTGTAAATGGAGATGAATATAAAAGATGCTCCAGGAATATGACCTAGGTTCCCGCCTGGTCCTTTTTGCCAAGTTCCTATCTAAAACTGTTACTTTCTTGTTTATACCTCTGAAAAAAAAAAAAAAAAAGAATCTTCTTTTACTCTTTGGCATTTGCATTGGTATTCAGTCTCCCAGCCTTGATTTTTCGTTCCTCCACATGGATTTAGCTCATTGACAATGAACTGCATTGGTTAGAATACAAGTCTCAATTACAGCTTGAAACTAAAAATCAACAGGGCCTCCCTGGTTTACCATTATGAGGATATACCAACATTGAAATTTTGGAAAATAGAGCTAGTTTTCTTAACTGGAATCCTTAATCTTCATAAGAATAGCATATCTCTAGTATGTTCCAGGACTAGAGGCTTCAGGGAAACTGCTTGGGTAATTCCAGCAACTCAGAACTGTCAAATTATCTCTCTGATATTGCCTTGAAGATTTAGTTATTTCCTTCCATATGCAATTTCTTTAGTTAAAAAGAGAACAGAAGGAAAATGCATATTAGATGAACAGGAAGAATTTAGACTATGCCTGGACCAACCAACCCAGGATACAATTATTTTTAATAAATACTTGTGAGATTAATCTCACTTCCCATCACATTAAGAGTGTTCTTCTATGTAAATTTATTTTGGCAATCTGGATATTCTGGGACTCTAACTAATTCACATATAGGTTTTATTTTTCTTTACAGGCTATATCCAGGGCTGATATCAAGGCAGTATGCACAGGTTTCATGGAATATTTATGACAAACATCTATTTTCATTGGTTGAACATCCCTTATGACTACTGTTTATTTTGACTATTATCCCCAAGAATACCAATCAACAGGTATCTATTAAATATTACCATGTGTAGAAAAATGGGATAGTCTCAGAATTGAATAAAAAATAGTTTAAAATCTGATGGCTGCACTTGATGAGATTACATATGAGAACTAGACAATGGATACAACATCAACAGACAGCACTTACTATGTTAACTGGAGCATCTAAATACATTCCTCAACCTCCAGTGCTTGATCTCTCTCATTTAATGGGATTCCCCAGTGAGGCAGTGGTAAAGAATCCAGGTGGTGGAATGGTAAAGAATCTGCCTGCCAATACAGGACATGCAGGAAACGTGGGTTAGATCCTTGGGTCAGGAAGATCCCCTGGAGGAGGAAATGGTGACTCCTTCCAGTATTCTTGCCTAGAAAATCCTGTGAACAGGAGAGCCTTGTGGGCTATAGTCCAAAGGGTTCCAAAGAGTCAGACACCATGGAGTGACTGAGCATACATGCATGCAAAAGATATAAACGCTTGTGCGTATATCATATGTGTGTGAGTGTATACAACACACACAATGCAGTGAGTGAAAGACACAAAGTAAAGAGATGCATCATCTAAATGGATGTGAATACAAGATCAATTTAATGTTCTTCCCATCTAAAAATACTCTGTGAGTTCCCGCTAAGTGCAAGGCACTCAGGATAGTATTCTGAGGACCCCTGGATGCTAAGACCCAGTCCCTCTTGTCATGGAGCTCAGATTGCGATAGGGCATTAAGGGTGCAGAGGCTGCAGAATGAGCACAGGCCAGAGTGTCAAGGACAGCTAAATGAATGACAAGAAACTTTTCCACGGAAAAGACAGTTATGCCAAAAGAGTGTCAGGCAAAGAATAGCTTAGGAGTTAAATCAAAGGAGTTTAAAAGTATAAAGTTTCATTGGATAAAGTGGCCATTAGTAGAGGAGAGCAGGTTATGCTATTTGATATCAGGTTGGAGATGGGAGGAAGGCCAGGGTATGATGAATTACAGAGGATCCTAAAATTAAGCTGGGTGAGCACCTGCAAAGGGAAACCTCCAGAAGTCAGAGAAGTAAGAGACAGAGTCAGACCGGAGATCAAAAACAAAAGAGTTGCCAAATGGAAAAAACCTCAACATCCATCAGTGGTAGGCTGGTTTAATAACTGATGGTGCAAGCATAAAATGGATTATGAAGTTATAGAAAAGCTATAGAAAGAATGGAAAACCTGGGAAATTAAGGGATGAAATATAATCATTAAAAAATCTCTTACAATAATTTTTAAGTGAACAAAAACAAACTGCAGAAATTGGAGTTTATATAAAAAAAAAAAGACCATTTCGAAAAGGTTGTACAAAAGTTAGTTTTAGCATCTTCTTTCACTAAATAGAGCCCTAGAACTCCTCACAGAATGATCACTGGAGTCGGCATGATGAGCTCCAGATGGCGAAAGTAGAGAGATAGCAGTAAATGCTGTGAGACTTTCAAGTCTGGTTTTAGGATATTTGGCACATCACTGAATGTGCTAATGTATAACTCAATGTTTAAATTGTCATTTGCTATCCTTAATTTTTAAGGACAAAAACGGGAATCTGAGGCGGAAGATTTTAGAAGTAATATGTGGAGTTGACAGACAAAGAAAGAGAACATTAGCCTGGCATGGATAACTTATGTATCACAAGTTACATATTTTAAGTAAATGTTCACTGGATCATTTAACTTGGCATTTATAACTTGTGTCAAAAATAGAAACTTTGTTCAGCGTGTAAGGTACAAGACTTATCATCTTCTACAGAGAGATAGAGAAAAACCTCATCTAGGCAAGAGCAGAAATCTGCCAAACTTCTTTGACTTTGAGAAGGTTATAGACAAGGTTGACAGTGTCAATGCATGCAGCATGATTTATCATGAGCTTCAGAAGGCTCTCAATAAAGTTCCACATGACAGCCGTCCATTGAAGGCAAGAGCTAAGGAGATCCAGGGTAGAGCATGGAGTGAATAAAGAACTAGGGGGAAAAAAAAGAAAGAAAGTAAGAAAAAAAGTCCGAGGACAGACATGCTGCTGACATGATGAGCTACATTTCCTTCCAGATAAGTTTGATAATGGCTGAGCTTTTTATATAATTGTGTTAGTTTTTGGAGTTGATAGCAGCATCTCAAAATGTTTATTGTGATAGAATTGCAGAAACCAGAGAAACTAGGTGCTTAATAGCCTAGATAAGATTAATTTCAAGTTAAACTGCCCCTAGCCTGGTTATGTTTTTACAGATTGCTGCAGTATTTGATCAGGAAGGAGGCAGAAAATAAACACTCCCAGTGAACCAGCAAGTTGGCTTTTTAAACAGTAGAAATAACTTCAACAGCTAAGATGGAGCTAATGAACCTCAAGATATGGTGAGACATATACTCAGCTAGGAAACAGGATACTTGAGTTCCATCCACCTGTGAGCATTTAAACAAATCACTTCACCATTTAAGGCCAACTTTTAATCTATAAACAAAAAAGTTGGAGCAAAAAATTTCTAAGATTTCTTTCAAAAATAACCTTACATGATACTGTGATGGTAACTGTGACATAAAAGGTTGAGAATTTACCTTGAGTGACCTGGAGATATAGAAATGACTAGATAACTTAGTTTCACACTTGCAGCAGAAAGAGATCCCCTCTGATCCCAAATCCATATGAACTGCACATAATAGAAGTAATAATGAAAGAAATGCCAAGCATTTTCTATAAATTAAAGTTGATTTTGCTAAATTATTGAGCCATATTTTTTGGATGTGTGCTCTCAAACAAATTAATACTGCTTGCAAGGAGAAAAAAAGGAGATGCAAGTGTCTCAAATATATTGGATACATAAAAGCTGGAGTATGCATAATCGTCTTGCAAGAGTTCTTAAATCTCTGTATATAAACTGTTTAAAAGTAAATTAAAATTATTCCTTAATGAAATACAAATCTGAAGTCACTTGAATAACTAATCATTTTATGACCCATGCAGTGAATTTTTAATGCCTACTTCTACCTGATTATTTTAGATATGTCTGTGTTGTAAATTAAAAGCTACATAAATCATTAATGTGTTGATACAGATCACTGAACTGCTTACACTATATGTGATTCCTTAGGACATACAATGTCTGATTCACCTCCCTCCCTTTCAATTATATAGCTGTCAGGCTCCTTTCCTCTGTTCATCTTCTGCAAGGTCTTATTTGGTAGAACTGCATGCCAAAGCTTTTATCACCTTTCCAATACAGTCTGATGCTTCCAGTCAAAGGGGTCTCAGTACAAAAATGAATAGCCCCCAAATTCAGGAGCATGGAGACAGAATATATGAGAGTTAAACTTTTTTATTTTAGTCTATGCTTCCAGGAAACCGTAACAACAAGACATAATCCCTGGCATTTTTCTTAGGTCAGTGTACCTCTTTGCGTTCCTTAAAAATGCCATGTTCTTTCTGTGCCTTGAGCTATAGGGTTCCTGTTGCCTAGTAAGAAGGCGGTTATTCTCTGCCTCCATCAGTCCAATATTTACACTTTCTTAGGAGGCCAGATCAAGATCTGTGATGCTAATTAAGCCTATCCATCATTAAAAGAATTGTAATCCACTTTGGAATAACTCTATTGTATTATGTTTATGAAATCTTTGCTTTGATATATTCTTTCTTCAAGATGCTGTAGATATGGAAAGATGAGCAAGACATGGCTACGAGTATAATGGTGAATAGCACAATGCACACACACAAAAAAATAATAATAATCAAAAGGTAGTCTATGCCATAAGAGAACATCAAACAAATATCTATAGGTATTTAAACAAGTCATAAGTAACACAGAATTCAAATGGTGAGTAAAAAATTGCACAGATATAGGGAGAGTGAAAAACAAACCAAAAAAAAAAAAAACATTTCAAGATAGGTGGCCAAAAAGTCAAATGTGATTCTAGTGCAGGGTATAAATCAGAAAACAGAGGGTTTATATTTCTAAAAGTTGAGCTGAAATATACTCAAAGATCATAGTTATTGGATTTACAAGTTTTTCTAATCTGAAAACTTGCTTGGGCTTCCCTGGTGGCTCAGAGGTTTAAGTGTCTGCTTGCAATGCGGGAGACTTGGGTTCAATCCCTGGGTCAGGAAGATCCTCTGGAGAAGGAAATGGCAACCCACTCCAGTATTCTTGCCTGGAGAATCCCATGGATGGAAGAGCCTGATGGGCTACATTGGTCCATGGGGTTGCAAAGAGTCAGACATGACTGAGTGATTTCACTTTCTTTCTTTCTTTCTTTCTAATCTGAAATGTAAAATAGTCATTCAAATTTTTTGAACAGAGGAGAAATTTGAATAACTGTGGCTCATAGGTGAAATGGATTGGATTACAGACTTGATGTGACAAGACCATTTAGGCTTAGAGACACATAGTCTATTTTATTTCTACTCAACAGTTGTCCATTAGGTACCATGTTCTAGACTCAGGGCTGAATAGTTTTTTTTTTTGTTTTTTTTTAATGCCCTTACATTCAATGAAGAAGTTCTAGAAAATAAGACTTTGCAGAAGATGAACAAATAGATGGAAACAAGCATTATAAACAAGTAATAAATAGATCATAATCTAGTGATAGTAAGAAGGAAAATATAGAGTGAAGGCAACGTATTGCCCTTGGTTTTCTATTTTAGTTAGGCTGGCCAAGGAAGGTGTCCCTGAAATAATTTCATCTGAGCAGAGGCATAACTAAGTGTGGAACTAAGTCACATAGATACTTAAAAACTTGTGGTACTTGTTTAAGAGGTGCTCTTCCCTAGCACACATCTAATTTTTTGAGGCAGCATCCTGTGTTCTTTTCCCTCAGTGTGTGAGGGGGGAGGGGAGTGGGGGGACAGAAAATGTTAAACAGAGTGATTAGCTCTCTTTTTGTCATGTAACAGGAAGCACATATAATGGTAAATAGAAAAAGTATTCCACCACAAATTCAAAATCCTTGCTGTAAAAAGGGAATTCTCCAAAACTCCCTCTAGCCCTTCTGTTCAGAATTGTAGAGCTTTAGCTATTGTGGAAAGTTGACTGATACCTTCAATAAAGGAAGTTGATGACAAATAACTGTTCAATAAAATGAGAAAAGGTATAACCTCATTAATGAACAAAATGCAAAAGAAATATATCTTTTAAATGAGAAAACAAGAAAGAAAGACAAGTAAATTAGAAAAAAAAAAGGCAGAGGCAGGAAACAAAATGTAGAAAATGCATGGAATCAGGTGGGGGGAAAGAGAAAATTATTAGAGGAATAATGACAATGTAAAGGATGAGAAAGTGGAAGGAAAGCCACAGGAAAGTAGGGTTTGATTATTCTTTCTAGATACTGAAAGTGGTTTAAGTAAGCAGTCTTGTTCATCTGAATACTGAACTTCAAGGAATACTGATGTGAAACTGTGAAAGATGTAGGAATTTTAGTTTGATAATACTGGAACTTTAACAGTAAATACTTTTACTAGGAATATTGTGCCTCAAAATCAAACATTAGAGATATTTAGCACAGTGAGAGAAGATAAAAGGAAATCAGCAACACACTGCTGTCACAGACAGAGTTCTGAATTTCCAGAGTAGCTAGAGCGTGGAGAAGAAATTCCAGAAAGGAGGAAGCCTCCAAGATGACAGTAAAAAAAGTTTCATATAAACTTTATGCAATAACTCATTTGATTTTTATACTATTATAGGCAAAGTATATTTCAGGTGACCTAGCTAGCAGAAAGCAAAATCAAGAATACTGAAAGAGGAAAAAAAAAAAAGAGGAAAAAAAAAAGTGCAAAGTGCTTCTGACATGAATTACTAAGACATAAACTTTGGAGTTTTAGTAAACAAAGTTTATTGTTATAAGAGGACTAAATAAATTCCATTCAGAAAAAAAATAATATGAAATGAAAAAGCCTCCACAATTTATCATCCATAATGTCTACTGTAAAACAAAAAAAATTACTAGACATAATAAAGAGAAAAAACAATCAATAGCAACCTACTACAAGATGATTCAGCTGTTATTGTTAGCAGACAAAAATTTTAAAGCAATTATTAGAAATATGTTAAAATCTTAAAGAAAATTTTTTTCCTTTCAAATCTTCAAAGAAAAGGAAAATGATGAATAAAGAGAAGGGGAAATATTGGCAAAGAAATAAAAATAGTAAAAATAATCATTAAAATTCTAGCAAGGAAAAGCATAATGTCTAAAATAAAAATTTCACTCATAAACATAACAGAATATTGAAAAAAAGAATAAAGGAAACCAAAATTAAAAAAAATAATAATAAAGTTAGCACTGTCTCAGTGACCCATGGGAAAAATGTCATCCAGTTTAATACAGAGGAGAGAGATTACACAAGGAAGTTAGAGACAGACAAGAGCAGCCAGCTGCATCCTTTTGAAATGCCTGACTTTGAGGACAAATTTAATTAAAATAAGTGGTAGTACAGCATTTGAAGATAGGATCAAAGACCACTGCATGGGATGGAAAAGGGAAAGGAGAGTTCTGGTCAAATTTTCTTTTGAGCCATGCAGGTTGATAAATAAACTTCCAGAGACTGGACAAGATCGACTGCTTTTAAAGAGTTTTTTTTTTCTTTTTTCTTTTTTCTCATGGCTTCTTTCCCAGAGAGAAGCTAATCCCAGCAACTACACTGCTGTCTTATTCCTCTTCCCTCTGCCATTCATCATGGAGCATTGCCCTTCAAATTCTACCTTGTACTGAGAAGAAAGTAGACAGCATTGTTTGGAGCTATGGTTTTCACAGTAATGGCATTTATTTCGTATTATATTATACATTATTTCTTATCATACATTATTTCACATTATATATTATTCCATATTATACATTGTTGTTGTTCAGTCTCTAATTCATGTCCAACTCTTTGCAACTCCATGAACTATAGAATGCCAGACTCCTCTGTCCTCCACTATCTCCTGGAATTTGCCCAGGTTCATGTCCACTGAGTCAATGATGCTATATAATCAATCATCCTCTTCTCCTTTTGCCTGGAGAGCTGGTAGCATTTAACTCATTAAAGGAAAGAATGTAAGAATATTTTGTTTTTCTTCCCTCCTTGCAGCCAGTTAGTGATGGCAAAATATTTGAATAGTACTATTTGTCTCCAAAGACAACAAAACAAAACCCTTCTAACATAATTTTTCTAACAAAAAGAGAATGGGAAAATATTAATGAGAAAAATGCATCAAGAACTTTTGTGTGTCTATTTTACACCCAACCACTCTCAGAGGTAGAATGAGGGACAACCTCGAGCGAGGCCATGCTAGTTTGTCAGAACAGTGATGTGACAGGTGTACACACACTCATATTATTGATAAGGAGAATGAAAAAGCTAAATAATAATAATGTCACAATTAGTTTGCTGTAGACATTTTTTTACAGAAAAAACATCTTTATCTCTATTGTCTAGCCTAGTGAAAACCTCTTTAAACTCACATGTGTCCCTAGATATAGAGTTGATATCTGAAGATGAAAAATAAAAGAAGCCCTGAGAGTATTTTCTTTATGATATTATTTCATCTATTGCCCAGTCATGGTTACCTACCCATAGTCAAAAGGTGAAATATGAAGCTCACAATGTCCGGTATCCAATAGCCAAGAGATAGAAAGAGATGGAGAAAGAAAAGAGAGAAGGAACGGAAAATTGGAAGGAAATAATAGAAGGAAAAAGAGATGAAGGAAGATATAAAAGAAAAAAGGAGAGGAAGACAGGCAGGACAAAGATCTAAAGAAGCAAGAAATCAACAGGGAAAGAACAGAGACAAAAATATAAATCCAAGTGTATTCAAACAACCACTTTTGGGTTATTTTATTCCATCCATTTTGCAAGATAAGCAAGTTGTGAAGTAGATTGTTTGCCCAAGTTTCATTGTAATCAAGAACAAACAGGCTGGAAACAGTCACAAAAATATAAGTCAAAGTAAAGCTAAAAAGTGAGTAACAGGGTGCTGAGCTTTTGTTTGTTAGAAGTTAAGGTTGATCTTTTAGTTTGTTTGAGAACCACCTTGAATTCTACTATTGTCCTGTGCAGGTCTGTGATATTTCTAGAAGGCCCTGGCTCATGGTGTTAGAGGGAGGGTTGAGTGTGGCTGACAGTGGCCAATCATGGTCCTCCCTTACCCTTGACCTGGGGTTCCCCAGGTACCCCCTTCTCTCCTCCCCTTCCTCTTCCCACCTCACACCATCTGTTACCCCACCACAGCCTCTTGTAGCCCCTGACGCCTATCTGTATTGGCACCCTGGTGGATACTTGCCTTAAAGCCCAGATGGGTGAGGCTTATGGTGGCCTCCTGGATGTGAGAACAACCTCCTGGATGTGCTTCCCCAGGAGGAAGGGTCAGAGTGGCCCTTGTTAGCAGCACTGGAGGGGATCTGTTCTCCCCAGGCTGTGACCCTGTGGCCTGATCAAGGGTGCATTTCTTCCACTCACAGGTAGTGTTTGCATTGTCCAAGAAAATGGAAACATTCCTCCTCCTTGAGTGTGTGGATGGTGAATAGTGAAGGGAAGCAGAGTGCAAGGGCATCACTTTTATGGAGGAATGCTGGGCTTTTCCTCAATACTGAGAAACAGTGACTTGCTGGCCTAGCTTTCTGAGTACTGGACCCCAGAATAGGTATGAGGGTTTCATGTGAAAAGGAATCAAGGAGGCCTGGGTAGAAGGAAGTGCCATTGCCCTGATTTGGCTACTAACCTAGGGTGTGGCCTTGGTGGTGGCCAGACTTGCCCTCCTCCGTGTCTTAGTCTCATTTATGCTAAAGGAATTCATTTATGCTCTTAAGATAGGAGCCCCTGCGACCTCTTCCGGAATGAGTTCTGCAGCTAGGATACACCTGTGTGATTGTTTGTTTCCTAAAAGCTTCAAAAGGAACTGGGGAAAATGCGTTCCAACTCTGATAGAAATAAACCAAGTATTGCCAGTTTTCCTCTTTCTTGGTTTCCCATTCTCTCCTTTATTCACTTTTGTTGAATCAATCAGTCGTATTTCTGTGGTTGTCTTTACAAACTGAAGACTGACCTAGACAATGAACTAGAAACTGAATATTGGAATTTTAAACATATGAGTTTCTCTTAATCTAAAACCAAGGGGTGGCATCAAACAGCAAAAACAAAAATTAAGCATAATTTGAGGGCAAACCTAGGAGGCCTCAGCAGACTAGGGCAACTAGAATATAAGTAACTATAAAATATGATGTTACTCTCTTTTTCATCTCTGCCTCAGTCTTCTGAGTTCTTAGTCTACCAAATAAACTGTACTTATGCTACATAATGTCCCAAGATTGATGTTGATTTTTCTCTTTCTTTGAATTAAAAAGCATGTATAAATCTGTAGAAACTCACCAAGCATAATGGAATTTCAGTCATGATGAGAAGACATGCCTGGTTCTTATGAGAAGGTAGGTCTAATAGAACAGTCCTTGATGCATTTGTTTTTTCCTACAAATAAATGTGATTCCCAAGTCTTTACAAATTATAGTGATGTACAAGTACTTCCTTTCACAGTGGATCCTGACACTAATATCTATAAAATATTTTCTTACATAGGCATGTTCATGTCATGGAAGACAGATCACAGTAGCCCTCAAACTGATGAGTATATTCTAGACTTCACAGACCAGATATGATGATTTTGTGGGGGGTGGAGGTATATTAGCTTCAGGTATCCTAAGTAAAGGAGTAGACTGTTTAATAGTTTCAATGGGACAGAAGTTTTATGTGATGAAAGAAAACAAAATAATTTCTTTAAAATGGGTATAGTTGGGAATCAGAATATGTCACATACCTCCAACCTTAAGAATTAAATTGACATAAAACAGATTAATGAGAGGAAAGCAAACAAGGTTTGCTGCTGTTTCTGTTGCTGCTGCTGCTAAGTCGCTTCAGTCGTGGTTTAGTAACTCGCATACCTGGGGAAGACCCTGTCTACATACCTAGTTTGCACTATAATTACCCGTGGACTTCCCCGGTGGCTCAGAGGGTAAGGAATCCATCTGCAATGTGGGAGGGTTTGGATCCCTAGGTTGGGAAGATCCCCTGGGGGAGGACCTGGCAACCCACTCCAGTATTCTTGCCTGGAGACTCCTATGGACAGAGGAGCCTGGTGGGCTACAATCTGTGAGGCCATAAAGAGTTGTACATGACTGAGCAACTAAGCAAAGCACAGAATTACCTGTGGTGATAGATCCCTTCCTGGAAAAGTTCTTCTATCTACATCTTTAGGCTGTTAGGGGTATGGTCAAAAGTTCCTGGCTCTTTTGGGCCTTGATCATTTCAGCTTAACATAATCTGCTTTCCAAAAGGATATTTTGGGATGGCATGTTTTGCTTCCCTACATCTGTGTGCCTTGCAGTGTATTTCTGAGATTTCAATAATGTGAGAGGTATGGATGTGCCCAACATTCTGTCCAGAAAATAAGTGTAAGTGAATGCTATTGTGTCAATGAATATTGAGTCAATGAGTTTTAGCCACTCAAAGAATGTAGTTAGAGGACCTATTCTAGGAACAGAGAATTACCTATAATATGAGCTACATGTGTAGATAGGGAGGAACATAGAAGAGTCTTTTTGTTAGAATTTCTCTGTGTTTCCCATTGTCTCTGCCTGGTCCAGCAAACACATTGTTACCAAATGTTCAGTCATTTCAGTTCAGTTGCTCAGTCATGTCCGACTCTTTGTGGCCCCATGGACTACAGCACATCAGGCCTCCCTGTCCATAACCAGCTCCTAGGGCTTACTCAAACTCATGTCCATTGAGTCAGTGATGCCATCCAACCATCTCATCCTCTGTTCAAATGTTAAGTCAATGCAAAAAGAAAGAGTGGCCACAATGTGTGTTCCTCTCCATGTCCTACGCTTGATCTTCTCATGCTAGGCTCTCTTAAAGGATGTCTGCAGGACTAGCAAGAGGAATCAACTAGTTCTATCTTTTCAGAGTAAATATTTTCCACAGAAAATGAAGCAGGAAACAAAGGTAACTTTCTGATACTGTACATCCAGTTTCTTATATCTGAAGGACTGTAGGGTTTTGCTTTACTTTGAAGTAGGTACAGATTGTTGTTAGTTGCTGTCATGTCCAACTCTTTGCAACCCCATGGACCTGCCAGGCTTCTATGTCCATGAAATTCTCCAGACAAGAATACTAGAGTAGGTAGCGATTTCCTTCTCCAGGGGACCTTCCTGGGTTTGATCCCTGGGTCTCTTGCATCACAGGAAGATTCTTTACTGTCTGAACCACCAGGGAAATGCCACATGGTTATGCACCTTGAAATAACTATTTGAGAGCTTATATGTGCACCTGTGTTTACAGAGTTTACACAAAATACTGAAAGCAAATTAGTTGACAACAGATGGAAATTAGAAGTGATCTAAGTTATTGGCATTAGTGATAGAACATTATACACTCTTCATTATAGATTTAAAAGTCTTCTCTGATTTTTCCATTTCCAGTCTTTTAAAATTCAAAATTGTATCATATTTTATGCTTACAGGACATTTTCTCAATAAATTCAGTCTTTCACTTTGGTTTTTTATTCTGTTACTTCACATATGGTTTGTTATATCCCCAATTAAATCATATTCCAATTTTTCTTATAATAGTAATAATAATACAACTTTTTCAGATCAAATAAAGCCTCCCCAAGGAGATGTTTCTCTTACATCCTGGCTAAAGTGCAGCTCTTTCTGAACAGTCAATAATGATTTGGATCTACTATATTGTACTCACAAGGCCTAAAGCTCAGCTTTAAAAAAAGAAAAAAAGAAAAGGAGAAGAAAAAAATAAAAACGTCTGACATTAAAAAATGTTCTCTATTAAGATATTGACAAAAAATATCATTTCCAAGTAGCATTTTTTAAAATTTTTTACTCATTCATTGAGCAAGCACTAAAATTCCTTCCGTGCATGAAAACCTTTTTGCTATGCTATACAGAATAGTAGCAGTTTGGATCATATGATAATGGAATTTTTTTGGTATAGTTGATTTTGTTGCTTGTTTTTAATGAACACAGGGGAACTTTTATATACATGTGAATATTTTCCCTTTTAAGCAGTCTTCACTTGAACAGGCTCATATTTCCCAACTCCCCCTCCCATATTTTTTTATTCTGGAAACACTCAACTCTCAAGATTCACTTGATACCAAGCAGAGAAATAGTGAATTTTAGATCTGCAAGAAACCTTAGAAGTAGTATTGGTGAAATACTTGTTCATATTGTGGATAAATCCAAGATTTTGCCAGAAATCCAAATGAATATGAGCTGTATGGAAGAATGAAGAGACAAAGTCAGGAGGGCTATTTAGAATGAGTAGACTTGGCTGCAGTTTCAAATTTGCCTAAGGAATAGACAGAGACCAAGTGAACAGGACTTTGTGAGTGAGGGAGGACAAAGGGAAGAGGAAATAAAATCAAAGAAAGCGGAGACTTGGAGGCCCTCCCTGTGAATGCTGTTTTACATTTTGAGTTGGCTTTACTCATACTCTACACAGTTCTCCAGTTGCGTACCACGTCCAAAATAAAATCTAGCAAGGGCTGGTCTGAGTGCAGTGATGTTTACAATTAATGGATCACAGCCAGTTACCGATTCCTTTGTTCCTTCTCCACTCTCACTGCTTCACTTGACTAGCCTTTAAAAATCAAAAAAATAAAAAAATAAAGGAAAAAAATATCTAGCAAGTGCCAATAGTAGTACCAAGTGGAAATGGATAGAAGAAGTAGCAGACACATAAACACACCATTGTCTTAGGAAGTGGGTTGAGAAAACAGGGGTGGTCTGTGCAGGTCATGCTTCACTTATTAAACACAGCCCCTTATCTCTCCCTTAGCCTTTACCACATCTGTAATGGTTAATTTAGGGGTTTCCTGGTGGCTCAAGTGGTAAAGAATCTACCTGCAATGCTGGAGATCCAGGGTTGATCCCTGGGTCAGGATGGTCCCCTGGAGAAAGAAATGACAACCCACTCTAGTATTCTTACCTGAAAAATCCATAGACAGAGGAGCCTGGCGGGCTACAGTCCATGGGGTTACAAAGAGTCAGACATGACTGAGGACCAACACTTTCACTTTCAATGGTTAATTTTATGTGTCAACATGCCTGGGCTATGGTGCTCAATTGTTTGGTTGAATCCCAGTTTACATGTTTCTGTGAGATTTATTTTTTTATATGTGATTAACATTTAAATCAGTAAAATTTTAATAAAGTGGATTACCCTCCATAATATGCATGGCCCTCAAACAAAGAGTTGAAACCTTTGAAGCAACGGCTGAGATCCCCCAAGGAGGAAAGAAATTTGTCATTCTGTTTCTCTCTTTCCATACACACACACACACACACACACACACACACACACACACACACGCACGATGTATACATATATACATAGGTTTATACATACGTGCATACCTTGGTTGATACAATATTCTAACAGAGACATTTTCCAACAGGTAAAGAGGCAGAGGGTCAATATGGAGAATGACTGCTCATGAGATATGGGGTTTCTTAATGGAATGATTCAGCTTCTCTGAAATTGAAACTGAGCAGGGGCCTGTGGGGTGGAGTCCTCCTGGGTACAAAAGCTTTTTTGTGTCCCTTATTTCTTTGTTTGTAGGAAAAAGGCTTTCAGTCTCCTAGACCTAGCCTGAGTTCCAAAGGGTAGATTCAAGCAGTTACTAAATGGGGGAGAAAGGGATCCCAGAGACAAAAGAATGGTGTCAAGTAACAGCGGTGCAAGCATGGGCCGGTGGCCACGTTCCTCCTCAAGGAGGAGATATGGACTGAACCATCTGATACACATCTCTGAGTTCTTCTACAGGAACTAAGCCCCCACCTAGGTGGAGGATGGTAACTTCAGGCTGAGCACAAATACGTGGACCCCAGAGGAACTGGAACCAAAAAATTGATGATTGAGATTCCTGAAACACCACCCTATTACCTCACCACCAACCAATCAAAAAAGAGTCACACACCCTGCAGCCCTCCCAGCAAATTTGCCTGAAACCCAGTTAAGGGGCGTAGGTATTTTGAGCATGAGCTACTGGTTCTCCTCACCTGGCCCTTGCGGTAGACCTTTCTCTGCTCCATACTCCAGTGTTTCAGTTTGCTTTCACGGTGCGTGGAGCACGTAAACTCGGGTTTGGCAGCCCAACCCCACCTTTTGAAGGGAAACTGACTTCTGAGGAGAAAGTGGATTCTAGGTGTCTGTCCCAGCTGCCCCTCCTAATGGAGTCAAGACACGCCCTCTGGGGGCAGCAGTCTTCAGTGAGAAGCATCCCAGGAGCGCCTTGGGAGCAGAGCGCTAGCCCAGGTCTCTCTGTCCCTCCACCGCTCAGCTTTCTCTGAGCAGTCTCAGCGGATTAACTCCCTTGTATGAAGCATTTTCTCCTCAGTTATTATCCTTTTTCTGACCTCCTCCTTATTGAACTGAAAACCTATTTTTGAGTGAGCTGATGGTTTTGGTTGTTAGAGAGGAAAGGGCTGACTGAAAAATAGAGGAAACAGAAGCATCTCTGGAAGCATGTGAGAGAGTCAGGGGAGAGGGAGAGAAGGAGCTTGCAAAGGGATGGGGGAATCTGGGACAATACATGGGGGTGAAGCAGCAGAAACCTCTCAGCAGGAGGAATAAGCGGGGTTAACGTGGAGGTGGAGGCCATCCTTTGAAGAACCTTCTGCATGTGGTAAGCTGTCCCACTTTGTGCGAGTCTTCAATGGACTTCCTCACCTAGGATTTTAGACATCAGTGGCTTCAGGTCAGTGGGCTGGAGAATTGAGTTGAAAATTGTGCAGGAAAGGGGGAAGTTTGGGATGTTTTGTTTGATTATGTCTGAGGGGTGGAAAAGGAAAAGAAAGGGCTGTAAAGCTGGCTTTTGTTACAGTGGTAGTAATAGAGGATAAGAGAATGAACGATGCTCCAGGTAATGGCCTGAATACTTTAGGTTCAGCATCAAACAAAGCAGCTGGGAGAACCTCAAAATTGGTTTGCTGATTGTAGAACAGCAAACTTTGCTGATCACTGTTATTTTCTTTTCACATTTCAAGTACTGATTTGTTTTCAAACAAGAATTGGTGAGGATGTATAATCAGCATGGACCAATGCGGTGACCATAGTTAGTAATATTGTATTTCATATTTCAAAGTTGCTAAGAAAGTAGATCTTAAAAGTTCTCATCACAAGAAAAGCAAATTTTTTTTGAAAGAAAAGCATACACCACTGTGTATGGTGGTGGATGTTAGCTAGACTTATGTGGTGATCATTTTGCAATATTCGCAAATATCAAATCATTATGTCATACACCTGAAACTAATATAGTGTTAATGTCAGTTCAGTCGCTAAGTCGTTTCTGACTCTTTGCAAACCCAGGGACTGAGGCATCCCATGCCTCCCTGTCCATCACCAGCTCCCAGAGTTTATTCAAACTCATGTCCATTAAGTCGGTGATGCCATCCAACCATCTCATCCTCAGTTGTCCTCTTCTCCCAACTTCAATTTTTCCCAGCACTAGGGTCTGAACTGATGTGAGTCAGTTCTTCACATCAGGTGGCCAAATTATTTGAGCATCAGCTTCAGCATCAGTCCTTCCAATGAATATTCAGGACCAATTTCCTTTAGGATGGATTGGTTGGATCTTCTTGCGGTCCAAGGGACTCTCAAGAGTCTTCTACAACACTACAGTTCAAAACCATAGTTATTCAGTGCCCAGCTTTCTTTATAGTCTAACTCTCACATCCATACATGACTGCTGGAAAAACCATAACTTTGACTAGATGTACCTTTGTTGGAAAAGTAAGGTCCCTACTTTTTAATATGCTGTCTAGCTTGGTCATACTGCCAAGGAGCAAGTATCTTTTAATTTCATGGCGACAATCACCATCTGCAGTGATTTTGGAGCCCTCCCCCAAAATAAAGTCTCTCACTGTTTCCATTGTTTTTCCCATCTATTTGCCATGAAGTGATGGGACCATATGCCATAATCTTAGTTTTCTGAATGTTGAGTTTTAAGCCAACCTTTGCACTAACTTCTTTCAACTTTCATCAAGAGGCTCTTTAGTTCTTCTCCGCTTTCTGCCTTAAGGTTGATGTCTTCTGCATATCTGAGGTTATTGATATTTCTCCCAGCAATCTTGATTCCAGCTTGTGCTTCATCCAGTCCAGCATTTCTCATGATATACTCTGCACGTAAGTTAAATAAGCAGGATGACAATATATGGCCTTGAAGTACTCCTTTCCTGATTTGGAAATAGTCTGTAGTTCCATGCTTCTTGATGTGCATACAGATTTCTCAGGAGACAGGTAAGGTGGTCTGGTATTCCCATCTTAAAGAATTTTTCACAGTTTGTTATGATCCACACAGTCAAAGGCTTTTCACATAGTCAATAAAGCAGAAGTAGATGGTTAACTGGAACTCTTTTGCTTTATCAATGATCCAATGGATGTTGGTAATTTGATCTCTGGTTCCTCTAAATCTAACTTGAACATCTGGAAGTTCATGGTTCACGTACGGTTGAGTCTTGCTTGGAGTATTTTGAGCATTACTTTGCTAGCGTGTGAGAAGAGTGCAATTGTGCAGTAATTTGAACATTCTTAGGCATTGCCCTTCTTTGGGATTGGAATGAAACTGGCCTTTCCCAGTCCTGTGGCCACTGCTGAGTTTTCCAATTTGCTGACATATTGAGTGCACCACTTTCACAGCATTATCTTTTAGGATTTGAAATAGCTCAACTGGAATTCCATAGCCTCCACTAGCTTTGTTCATAATGATGCTTCCTAAGGCCCACTTGACTTCACATTCCAGGATGTCTGGCTCAGGTTAGTGATCACAACATTATGGTGTCTGGGTCATGCAGATCTTTTTTGTATAGTTCTGTGTTTTCTTGCTACCTCTCCTTAATATCTTCTGCTTCTGTCAGGTCCATACCATTTCTGTCCTTTATTGTGCCCATCTTTGCATGAAATATTCCTTTGGTATCTATAATTTTCTTGAAGAACTCTCTAGTCTTCCTCATTCTATTGTTTTCCTATATCTCTTTGCACTGATCCCTGAGGAAGGCTTTCTTATTTCTCCTTGCTATTCTTTGGAAATCTGCATTCAAATGGGTATATTTTTCCTTTTCTCATTTGGCTTGTGTGTCTCTTCTTTTCATAGCTATTTGATAGGCCTCTTTAGAAAACCGTTTTGCCTTTTTGCATTTCTTTTTCTTGCAGATGGCCTTGATCCCTGCCTCCTGTACAATGTTACAAATCTCCATCCATAGTTCTTCAGTCACTCTAACAGGTCTAATCCCTTAAATCTTTTTGCACTTCTGCTGTATAATCATATGATTAAGGTCATACCTGACTGGTCTAGTGGTTTTCCCTAATTTCTTCAATTTAAGTTTGAATTTGGCAATGAGGACTTCATGATCTGAGCCACAGACAGCTCCTGTCTTGTTTTTACTGACTGTATAGAGCTTCTCCATCTTTGGCTGCAAAGAATATAATCAATCTGATTTAGATATTGACTATCTGATGATGTCCATATGTAGAGTCTTCTCTTGTATTGTTGGAAGAGGGTGTTTGCTATGACCAGTGCATTCTCTTGACAAAACTCTATTAGTCTTTGCCTTGCTTCATTCTGTACTCCAAGGCCCAATTTGCCTGTTACTCCAGGTATTTATTGACTTCCTACTTTTGCATTCCAGTCCCCTATAATGAAAAGGACATCTTTTCTGGGTGTTAGTTCTAAAAGGTCTTGTAGGTCTTCATAGAACTGTTCCACTTCAGTGTCGTCAGCATTACTCGCCAAGGAATAGACTTGGATTACTGTGATATTGAATGGTTTGCCTTGGAAACAAACAGAGAACATTCTGTCATTTTCGAGATTGCATCCAAGTACTGCATTTCAGACTCTCTTGTTGACCATGATGACTACTCCATTTCTTCTAAGGTTTTTTGCCCACAGTAGTAGATATAATGGTCATCTGAGTTAAATTCACCCATTCCCATCCATTTTAGTTCACTGATTCCTAAAAGGTTGATGTTCTCTCTTGCCATCTGTTTGATCCACAACTGGGTGTTGTCTTTGCTTTGGCTGCATTTCTTCAATTTTTCTGGAGTTATTTTTCCACTGATTTCCAGTAGTATAGTGGGCACCTACCTACCTGGGGAGTTGATCTTTCAATGTTCTATCTATTTGCCTTTTCATACTGCTCATGGGGTTCCCAAGGAAAGAATACTGAAATGGTTTGTCATTCCCTTCTCCAGTGGACCTTGTTTTGTCAGAACTCTCCACCATGACCCATCCATCTTGAGTCCATTATATGTCAATTATACCTCAATAGCAAAAAGAGATGACTCATCAAAATAAAAACAAACAAAAGAATTGATCATGGAAATGTGCCTGTTACCTCGGTTCATTAGGTTGTTCATGTATTTATTCACTCAATAATGAGAATCCACTCTAAGATGTGATTTACTTGAAGATTCTAAAAGCAAGTTCCTTCCTAATCTACCATTCTGTTTGAAGACTTGATTGAATACTCAGAAGACTTCTAATAGATAGTTTTTGGCTTGAGATCTCTGGTTATATAAGATCCATTCATTTATTCATTCTTTCATTTATCTATCAAACATTTACATATTGGTTGCTCTATGCTCCAAATACTGTCCTGCTGCTGCTGCTGCTGCTAAGTCACTTCAGTCGTGTCTGACTATGTGTGACCCCATAGATGACAGCCCACCAGGCACCTCCGTCCCTGGGATTCTCCAGGCAAGAACACTGGAGTGGGTTGCCATTTCCTTCTCCAATGCATGAAAGTGAAAGTGAAGTCACTCAGTCATGTCTGACTCTTAGCGACCCCATGGACTGCAGCCTACCAGGCTCCTCCATCCATGGGATTTTCCAGGCAAGAGTACTGGAGTGGGGTACCATTGCCTTCTCCGAAACACTGTCCTAGATTCTGCGAATTTGTGTGTAGCTGGGTGTATGATATTATGTGGGTATTCCCATCTTTCCTTAATGAATATGTTTCTGAAAATTGATGTGTAGATCGAGTCATTTTTAAATGAACTAAAGAAGCCTGATATTCATGGGAATTTCTGAGGAAAATCATTTTGTTATGCGGAAGAACTTTTTATAAGTAAAGTTATCATATTCTAATGTGTCTGCTCTGTAAACCTGTATTTCCATATGTTAGCTTTTCCTCAATAGGAGTACCACCTGTATTTTAATCCCAGGTTGTTGGGGTAGTAACATTTCAATTGGCTGCAGAATCTTAAACTAATCATTTTCTTTCTCAACATTAAAAAATGTTGAATGGCCAAACACTCATAAAAAATGTCAAAAATGTTTTCACTTTTGAAAAACTACTCTAAATGTTGAAGTGGCTTGATTAGGTTAGAGTGGTTTTTATATCATTTTTTATAACCACTTAACTTAAGGGTAACTTTTAATGACATCCTACCAAGAGCTTATAGAATTTTAAAGCAATCAGGATTTTCTCCTTCCAATATAGCAAGAAGAAAATTAAACCAATTTATGCTACCTATACAGCCTGTTCTGTATTCTATATTTATGTTATTAAATTAAGAATATGCAATATGATTTTCTTTAGCCATATGATCCTAACTTATATTTGTGAATCACTTTAATGTTTTTTCAGAGTGTTTTAATGTGTTTCTATTTTGAACCATGTCTAGCAACATTATGGCCTATAATTTAGTTCCCTGTTCTTGAAAATTTAAGTATGAAGTTACCCAAAGCCATTGAATTAGAACTCATTTTGATTTTCATTTTGTGTTTGTTCCTCCATTCTCTTTACTTGTAGGAAAAATTAGAACTAGAAGGGAGCAGAAAGATCTTACCATTTAATTATTTTGTACTCTTCAATTCAAGAAGTGAATTTAACTGACCACTTCTTCATAATATAATGCATATGATAAGTTCTATATGATACTTTTTTTTTAGGAAGAGAGAGATTCTAAACAAACCACTCTCAGTAGGAGATAATGGCATAATAACATATAAGGGTTCCTGTTTCTCCATATCCTCACCAATGTTTTTACTGTTATTTTTTGATTATAGCTATTCTCATAACTATAAAATGGTATCTCATTATGGTTTTAATTTGCATTTCCCTAATGACTAATAATGTTAAGCATCTTTTCATTTGCATATTTGCATTCATATATCTCCCTTGGTAATGTGGTAGAAGGTTCTCTGAAATCCTCATCACTTTCTATAAATTATTTTTCATAATACAAACATACTATCTGATTTAAGAAAGTCATTATTCTTGAGGAAGTTATGTAACCTCAGTTTCTTATCTACCTGTTGGGCCATAAAAAACAGGTGAGAGCAGCTGCTTATCTGTTAGAGTAGAGACACAAAGTGTTCCTTTTTTTAACCTAAAATTATCTCTCTTTTATCTTAAAGGTAAGAAAGAAACTGTGACCTGCCCTGGGAAGACATAAAAACCTGTAAATTCCTGTCTGAGTGTGCATGGAATACCTCCATTTCATAGCCTTTTTCTGGCTTCTTCAGCAAGCTGTGGAGTGGACCAAGGTGGATAAAAGGCCTAACCTGGAATTCCATGTGTCAGCATTCTTTCTCCATGAAGCACCCACAGATTGATATGTACACTAGAGTGAGAATGACTAAGTACCCATCTCTGAATTTACCACCTTATTATCCTTGCCTGTTGGGCAGAACAGAATATAATCCTCCCTGATAAGAAGATAATGTTCATACTCATTCAAGGAGAGGTCTCATCTCACACAAAACTGAGACCCAAGTTTCCCTGTAGCACTTTCTATGAAGAGACAGAAAAACCAACACATCAGCTGTTTGATTTTATAGGACCCAACTTGAGCCCGGCCCAACCCTTTTTATTGACTATTAAAGCCACAGTATTTGCAGAGAACCACTCCATGGGCTCCTCCAAGAGTCAGTGCCATTCCCCATAATCTGGCAAATCTTGAGATAACCAGGGCTTTCCCAATAAACTTTGCTTTAAAAATTGCCTAGTCCACTTTAAATATCTAACTCCCCCAAAGGTACCACATTCATCTGACAGCTCCAAGGCAAACAGTGTGATTGGAAGCACATTCATAATTCAACAAGGTTAAATGCCAAGGGCCGAAGAGTTAGCACCTACTCGCTACTGTGGAATGGGATGCTTTCCATGGTTGATTCAGCTCCTTGCAGCAAGCTCTGTAATTGGAGAAACTGGGGGAGTGATCCCAGATGCGTGTTCTGCTGGTATCCAAATGTATTCTGATCTGTCTGACAAGTGGCCAGTTTGGAGAGTTCTTTTAAAACAAAGTAAAGGTGATGTCATCATTTTCAAGTTTTCTCAAGATATTAAATCTTAACTGAAAATGAAAGAGTGGACTAGGAGACAAATATTTTTTGTCTATAATAACTATAAACATAACTAGTATCTTTTTATAGTTTACAATTTTTTTTCCTCTGTATAAGTGCATTTGAGTCCTATAGTATGTGAGGTAGAAGGGGCTACATGCATTTTCAGATGAAGAACCTAAGCAAGAAGCATTTTAGTGACTACTTCCATCTGGTGATTTGAAACAGTGTTTGGTGTCAGACCTGTTAGGTGTGGGTCCCAAAGTAGGAGTGAACGGTGGCAAATTGTCTAATGTCTCAGTTTTCCAATCTGTAAAATGTTGGTTACAATGGTCACTGCCATCAGGTTGTGTGGGGATTAAATAAAACACTGCCTATAATCCACTCATTTCAGTGCACAGCACAGAATAAGTGCTCAGTACACTTCAGCCTCTTTAACCAACTGTTACAGTCATTCAAGCCAAAGGCAAACTGAAAATAGAACCCACCTACAATAAGGAACCCACATTTACTGACTCTATGTTTCAGTCTCACCTCCATCTCATTCTGCCTACTATGTCAGAAAGCATTCCTTATTTGAATAGCAAATATTCAACTAACAAATACAATGATCCTCTGGTATAACCACATTATTATGAAGGAAACTTAAAAGATTTCAGATGTGTAGTATTTATTCCATAAAACCTTGGAACTCTGTGTGAAGATAAGCCATACACATATGAGACAGATGCTATCATCAAGCACATTGAAGCCTCAGGTGAATCAAATTGAGAGTAGATATCGAGGTTCAAAAAAAGGAGACCTGTGGACTGAAATAGGGAAGAGTGGTTTTTGTCATAGTTATTTTTATTGTTGTTCTTATTGATTTTTTAGGACGTGGATAGACTTAAGGTAAGCCTTGAAGTTGACGAATGAAGAAGACAGGAATGGCAGATTGAGTAGCATGAGAAAAGGGATAAACCAGAAATGAACTTGGGAAAAAGTTACAGAAAGAATTTAGTGGGCTTACCAGAGGCAATTTCATATTGTTGGGTTTTACAAGGCTGAGATCAGTGGATCAAAGGTGTTGATGCTAGTGGTGGGTGCTCTCCCCATGTGTCCTTGGTGGGAATGGACTGGCTGTGGGGTGAGTGATTTCTGTGGGCTTGGAAGAAGCTTTAACTTGTTCACTGTTAACTGGTATGTAAGACAAAATCTATGGCCATGCAGAGCTCAATACCATACGCCTATTTGATCGTTAGCTAAAGATAAAACTTTTCCTTTATGTGTATGGGTGTGTGTGTGTGTGTGCGTGTCTCCGTCCAGGAACAGTTTTGACACTGATCCTCCCATTTCCTGCTATGCATTGTTTATGGAGCTGGCCCCACTTTAAGGAACAGCTGGAAAGCTGGCTCCCTAGCCTTCAGGCCACTATTGACTACAAGTCTTCCAGCACAACCAGATTAATGGCATTGGGTACAACTATAGTAGGTTGCACTAATTAATCAATTTTATTTTACTTTATATACTTGTAGTTGAAGCTTTTACATTTAGTATGCAAATTTATGTAAATTAAAATTCAAATGCATGCAAACAGATATGCAAATATGTGTCCCTAGATTTGCTAGGGAAAAAAATCTGGTAGCCCTACTGTAAATTCCTAAAATGCAGTTGGGGGAAGGGAGAGAGAGCTTGAACTACTCTTGCAGCTCTGTCTGCTTTTAATTTGTTAATATATGCAAGTTGAAAATGAAAATAAAAACATGTTTTACTTAGCTGCTCCTTATGTTATAAAATAGAAAGCTGAAAATCTGCAACAATAACAGGAACAAAATCTGTGAGATAAGAATTCCAAAGTTTTATTTATTCCAGAATCATCTGCCTTTAGGCAGCAAGTCTCAGAAGTGTGGATTTCTTACTTTTAATTGATTGAATTGAAGCTATAACCAAACCCAGAGCAAGTGTTCTTAGAGCCCTAAAACACAAGAATTTTTTAATAGAAGCTCTGAGCTGTATATAAACTGCTTGGGAATCCGCAATGGAAACTGAACAAAAGTCAGGCAAAATTAAATAATGAAAAAAATTACAATTTTGAATAAATAATGTTGAACAAATATTTTATTTAAAAGATTATTGCTTCCAAGTGAGCTCAAGTTAAGGAATAGGAGCATTTTCTATGCAGATCCAAATGGAAACTTCTCAGAAAGAAAAGCATAGACCAGCAGCCTTCTTGAGGATATGGTATAATGCAGTAGAGGTGATAGGTACCTAATACTTAACAATGTTTTATGTTGCAGTTACTTGCAAGCAGGTCTAATCATTGGGAAAAATAGTAAATGAAGAGCAATAAATATTAGAATGAACCCTGGCCCAAGGATCTGAAGAACTGGATTTAGTGCTGGCTCTGCCATGTCAGTACTATGATATTTGGCCACAAAAGCATTCTAGGCTTCAATTTTATCATTGGTAAAATAAGATAATACTAATTGCCTGACCTTCTCTAAAGCTTGCTATGCCTTTCAAATGAGAAACTGTAAAGTACTAAACAGATGTTAATTACTTTTTCAAAAGTTTATCTGTGGTCATTGCCAAGTTTTCCTTTCCGGAAGGACTTTAAGCACTCATGACTTGGTTACAGATTCAATCTGATCAATTAAAGATTAGAAAACCTACATAAGGAACTTAATGTCTCAAGACAAAAGATTTTGGAGTAAACACAACCAGGAGTTATGTCAGTAAGGAGACACAGTGTAATGGAAAAGTGAAAAGAGACTATTTCTTAAATTTGTGATCGTGATCACAAATCATGATCTCCCCTGTACAATGAGACTCCACAATATATAGATTAAGCTGTGTGAAATGAAAATATCTTCTGACATATTATTAAACAGGATATGTCACAGCCATCAACGATTTCTGGCCTCCAAATGTGAATGAAGAAGTGAAATGAAAGTCGCTCAGTTGTGTCTGACTATTTGAGACCCCGTGAACTATACAGTCCACAGAATTGTCCAGGCCAGAATACTGGAGTGGGTAGCCTTTCCCTTCTCCAGGGGATCTTCCCAACCCAGGGATCCAAACCAGGTCTCCCACATTGCAGGGGGATTCTTTACCAGCTAAGCCACCAGGGAAGCCCAAATGTGAATGAGGGCTCCCACAAGTTATCCTGCAGATGCTGCCTGCCACCCGCCCCGCAGTGATTGCTAAGGAGCTGGGGGAAGGCAAGAAGAAAGGTAAGCAAGGAAACAGGGCTGGCCCCAGATAACTGAGGTGGATACAAAATGAATGAATTCAGTGAGCCCAGAGGCTTGTGTTTAGTGTACATAGAATGCTAAATTCTTTAACTTTATACCTGATCCTAGAGGATCAGATTGCCTGCTCCCTTTGTTGCAAATATGTGTATAGCCTGACTCCCCCTCTTGCCTCCTTGGAGTAGTTTTCTCAGAGCTACTGAAATGTTATCTCTCTGACTGGGAGTCTTCAACATTCCCACCAAGTATCTACTTTCAAGTTGTGACTTTATTTTTTTAGTGGACAATGGTCCTTCAGACTCTCAGATTCTGTGATTCCAGTGGCCGTGAACCCCTATTTTGATGTGCATAGTCCTCCATTTTTTTTTATCTCAAGCCAGGCTACATTGGGTGGTTTTTCATGACCCTAATTTATGCCACTGATTCTTAGAACCATAGTCATTTTGTCATTTGATTTATGAATCATTTGTGCTAAAGGGTGTAAATTGTTGAAATTCATTTTTAAGACTTTTATTTATTTACTTAATGGTTAAATATTCACCCTATGAGTAATGTTGGCTATGATTTGACATGCAGACATGACCTTTGAATCTGAACATCTAGTCTGATGAGGGAAAGTAGATAGGCCTGCCTACAGAATCTAAAGTCCTCACCTACTGGGTGAAGCTAGAAAAGTATTCTGAGATTAGAAAGGAAATGTCTCCAATGAGAATATTTAATTTGATTGGCAAGCACAAACGCTAATGTTTCCTGGGGGCAGACATTCAGGATCAGGGGACTGCTTTAAAGAATTCAATCTTGCAGCTCTGGCTTCCAGAACATGTGGGCCTGTGATGTGAGTGGGCACCTTTGCTATGCCTAAGGTGAGAAGCAGTGAAAGAGTGACAGTGATATCACACTTAGCAATGTCACTCACGAGGAGTCTTGGCAAGTGCTTTGTTATGGCAGACAGAGGAAAAATAAGAGACATGTATGAATTCAAAACTTTCAGTTCATCTTCATTAGCAGCATGGGGCTATATGTAGCTAACAGAGAAAAGTCCAGGGGATTCTGTGATGGGGAAGTACTAAACCAGAGAAAATGGACACAGTTTAGTATCTATCTTGCTGCAGAGGTAATTGGCAGACATATTTTCTAGAAAATAGGAAAAGCTAGATTAGGATCTGGAGAAGAGGGAATGGCTTCACTGACATGGAGGAGCAGCTGAAATCCTGGATGACAAGGAGTCCAGACAGGAGAGAAGAGGTGGTCATTTAATGGCCTAGGAAAGAGGCAGGCACTTAGTGATCTGGAAGAAAATAAGACTCAGGAAGCAAAGGTGCTAAGGAAAGAGAGGTTCAAGAAAGAAGAGCTGATGGGCAGCAGACAGCATTTTCATCAGTATCTAATACAACAGAAAAATCAAAGGCAAGACAGTGGGTCCAGCAGTGGGCTGATGTTACTGATCTGTCCTTGATTAAATGTTATGACCACTAAAGTGGTGTCATGAAAACTGTGGACCAACATGGAAAATGTGCTTTTGATGTAAGCAAAAAAGATAAATATATCTATATTAAAACAGGCTAGTTGGGAGAGAGAATGAATAGGGGGCTATAAGGTAGACATGTATGTGAAGACATTTAACACTAATTGTATACAATTAGTAGAAATATGAGTGACTTCAGCACCCACATTTGCATTTATATTTTTGATCACATTGGCTCTTCAACTCACTAAAACTTGTGCAGAGTATGATGTTTTGATTTTTATTAATGAGAAGAAGAGAAGGTTTAAATGAGGCACCTGTTTTGGGAAAAGACTACAAGAAACCCAGCAGGCATATCCCTGTGGGAAGGAAGATTTGCAATGGGTCAAACCTAAAATCTTCACTTTATGATTTAGTTGTTGTTGCTTAGTAGCTGAGTTGTGGCCAATTCTTTGGGACCCCATGAACTGTAGTCTGTCAGACTCCTCTGTCCATGGGATTTCCCAGGCAAGAATACCAGAGTGGGTTGCCATTTCCTTCTCCAGGGGATCTTCCTGACCCAGGGATCAAATCAGCTTCTGCTGCATTGGCAGGCAGATTCTTTACCAACTAAGCCCACCAGGAAAGCCCATTATTTGGGATATATTGGGTAAATTATATACATATATATTATATGCATATAGTATATTACTAAATTTGGTTTCATGTCTTTTTTTTTTTTCTTTGTAAGTATGGCTACCAAAATATTTAACAAACCATGTGTGGCCCTCATGACTCTCCCACAGGACTGCATTGGTCTGCAGTGTGTACCACCTGGTATCTGGATCTGCTTGTCACCAATAACCGCTCTGTGCCTGCCCCCTGATGCTGCCTCTGCTTACTTGAGCCCCAGAGACCATGGTGGGGAGGGGCCCTCGTGCTGAGATGTAGATGTGTGAGTGGCTTACATACCCCTCTGGCCACCGTCTCTCAAAAAGCTCCCTGCGCACAGATCCACTGAGGCTAATCTGGCAGTGCACAAAGTGCCCCTCAGTCAGGAAAGTCATCTAACAAAGTTATTTGTGAATAATGGATACAGAATATTATCCTAGAGGTTCATCATTTGTGTTGGGACCACACAAGGGAAGATATCAGACTCTTTCCAAAACACTCCTGGGAGTGTCCCATCCCCTTTCCATATTCAGATTATTGGTTGTTCCTTAACTAAACTTGACCAGTCCTCTAAGTGATATCCAGTCTCATATTGCCCTGGAAAGGTTCACTCTCTAAGAGTTCCACACAATTCAGAGACTCAGTTGTCCTTTGCACCAGCAATTCAGGCCTTGTATTTTATTTAAACACTGAGTGTGTTAACTTCCTCATCAACTCCTCCACCCCATGGCTGTGTCTGGGGCTTGAATCTTCCAGTCCAGGATTGGTTCTATGTTTGTGATAGCCACTCAACAATTGAACTGTTTCAAAGCATAGTCTTTAAACTGTGAGAATTAATGCACACACACTCACACACACACATACTCAGAGGCACAAACTTCACAAGGGAAAATATATGTGCATATGTAATATCAGTTGATATGCAAATGCCTATTAAGATAATCTACTTGAGAAACAGAAACATTTAACTCTACTTTTAATCACTCAGATTAATTCATCCACAGGCATTAATAAATATTCTACTTCCTATAAGATATAAAAAGTGCTAGTAAAACAAATTATCTTATCTGGGTCTTCCTTGGATGGGTGGAAGATGGTTACTTGCAGTGTATGACCTCCTTAGTTTTAGCATCCAGGGTCACCACGTTTACTCCAATGAAAAAAACTGATTTTAGACTAAAGTCAAGAGTAATTTAAAAAAAAAAAAAAGCAGAAATATAAAGTACAAACACAGTAGCAAATTTAAAAAATAACAAACCACAATATCAAAACCTGTTAATCTTCTCAAATATATTTTATTATATATTTGTTTACAAATGACATATCACTTTGGATAATTTTTTCATAAAATTGACTAGAAGCACTTTTTCCAGGAAAGCTGATATTAAATAATATAATTCTAAAAATGCCTTTGTAAATAAATGCCTCATGTTTTCTATGTACTCTAGAAGGAAAAGGCATACTTTGTGTCTTAGTCTACTAGGGCCCTTACAAAATCCCAATGCCCAGGTGGTTTAAACAATATAAATTTGTTTTCTCACAGTTCTGGGAAGCTTCCAGAAGGTGACAGCCAGTTCAGTTCCTGGTGAAAGCTTTCTTCCTGGTTTGCAGATAGTCGCCTTCTGACTGTGTCCTCCCAATATCAAGACAGAGCTCTCATAAGGGCACCAGCCATATCAGACCATGGTCCCTCCCTTATGACTTCCTTTAACCTTTAGGACCTCCTCAGAGACCTTATTTTCCAATGTCACACTGAAGGTTAGGGCTTTAACATGCAGTTTTTGAGAGAATGCAAGCAGTCAGTCTATAACACCATACCATATCTTATGAAAATCCTACTTACAAACATTCCAATTTAAAGAACAGATATATGGGTTTTGCTACCATTCTCCGTGTGAGCCTAGGAAAGTCCTTAAATTCTCGAGGTCTTAGTTCCCATTTTGGTAATTTAAACAAATTTTTGCTTTTCAATTGGCAAGCATAGTAAAGGAGAAGAAGCAGAGAATGAAGGAAAAGGGGATCTCTCTTTTATTTTGTGTCAGTTTATATATGCAACCCAAATTTTAGTGGAGAAATTTCTAAATCATGTCAATGTTCCCAATATTTACATAATACTGGAGTGGGTTGCCATTTCCCTCTTCAGGGTATCTTCCTGACCCATGGATGGAACCCAGGTCCCCTGCGTTGCAGGCAGATTCTTTATAACATCTGAGTCACTGGGGAAACTTGATCTACTAACAGAAAATGTGGTGTTTCTTAATACTGCTGCCCTTCGACGGTGACCAAATCAGTCTTCACTTGAGTTTTGTCATTATAATCTCTCTTTTTATCCCCTGAACTTGGAAAGGTGATACAAGATTTAACTCAGTATTTACTAATGGGTTCATTGTCCAGTTTATGTTGATAAACCTGGTTGACACAGTGGAGAGAAAAGAGAGAGAGAGAGAACAAAAAGGAAATATTAAAAGTAAATAACAGAGTTACTACCTGGGGCTGAATTTATGGAAATCAACATTTCTAATATTTTTTTAAAAATTGGCTTGAAGAAATACCAGTGGAAGAAGAACCTTAAGATATGTTCCAAAACATAACCTGGTTTTCCTTGGCCATAACGAAGATGACTGGTTCACACGCTTATACATAATACATTTCAAAAGCAAAATAGCCTCCCTAGTATTTCCCCACTTTATATAGGAAGAAATTGCACCGAGCTTCTTCACGGAATTAAATATGGATAATATACTGTCTATTCCCTCCACATGTGTTTAGTTTCCTTGTGAAGTGACCAAAGATTTTGGTCTTCCCTGGGTGTGTTGACAATAATCTAGGCAAAGTCCAGTGAGTATGGGAAGAGTGGGTAGTCTCACTCAAAGAGAAAGTAACTGGGTCATGCATGAAATCATATTTGAGATTCAGTACTACATGTGTCCCCAGCTCATTCTTTAGGAAGAGGAGTTCCATGTCATGAAAAGGCTAACAAATAAGATCATAAAAGTAGTGTTGTTCTACCTAGAACTATCCAGTGGAAGGGAGGGATTTTCAGGCCATTTTTAACCAGTGAGAAGCACCAAACTGTCTATCACAGTCTATCAATTTAACCCCATGGATGAGTGTATCACATGTACCTTCTTAATATTGATATATCTCCAGAGCATAGCATAATGATTGGTGCACACATTTCTTTGGAGTCTAACTTAGCTCAAGTTCTTCATGATGGTACTCCAGGCACACTAGGTTTTGAAAGCACATTGGGTGCTATCTTGTGGTTGATATGGTATTCAGCATCCATTCATTCATTTTTCTTGTGTCCTCTCCTGTATTACAGGCTCCAAAAGCCTAAGGACAGTATAGCCCACATTTCCTTGAAGCTAAAGTTCTAGCTTGGGAAAACGAATGCCTTCTAATGAGATGCACTTGACCAAGATTGGAAGTCAGAAGTGAGATGACGCTTTGGCTCTTTCTTTCAGTTAGCAAGTCTAGAAAGGGGGAGCTTATCTGACTCAGCATCTGAGGAGTTAGTCTTTAATGTCATCTGATGTTGAGACAGCTGGACTAGCGGTGTGGCAGTATTAAATCATCAGCCTCAGCCTTGGTGAGGTACATTCATGGATGCACTGGCTTCTTTCTTTGGCTTTCTGATTCCTTGATTATCCCTGTGGAGAATGTTCTCGAGCTCAATACTGCCAGTAGTACTCCATTATTGTCTTTCTTGCTGCTTTGTTTATTCAAATTCAATCCTACCTCCTGGCCAAGATTCACAAGCTAGTAAGGATAAATCCTTTCTTGGCCCCATGCTGAAAGTCTCCCAAAATAGTGACTGGTGTTCATAGATAATGCTGCTCAGCTACGCTCTAGTTCTACAGATTTATTTTCAGCACACATTCATTTGGTGACACATTTTTTCTGAGATGTCATTGAGATGGTTTTGAATAAGGTGGACAAGACCCTTGTTTTCATGCAGTTGCAGTGAGGAAAGTAACAATGTATTTATAAACAAATTGGATAAAATTAGAGATAAACAGAAAAATGAAAATTAGGCACCATAATACAAGAGGGAGAAGGAATATTTAAATTGTGGGTGATTGAGCTGAGTTCTGAAGGATGAGTAAAAGTTAGGTAAAGTACTAGGCAGAAAGGATGTCACTTGAAGAACCAGTACATATGGACATTGTAAGATTCAGACAGACTTGGTATGTTTGTACAAACAGAGCAATCAATAAGGCTGGAAAGTGGTAAGTGAGGGAGAAGGTTTTACAAAGTGAAGTTGGAAAAATAGGTAAGGCCAGGCAACATAAGATCTAAAAGGCTATGACCAGAAGGAGAAACATTATTTCAAGATGGAAAGCTGTCCATTTCTCAGTGAAGGAAGTGATATAATGAGATTTAATTTTTAGTAAGACTTTAGGCTGCTGAATGAAAATGGACTGTGAATCTGTTCAGTAGTGGGAGAAGGGGTACAAGTATTTAATAATGATCTTGCAGCAGTCTAGGCCATTTGTGACATTTACCTAGGCCAGAGGTATGTCTGTGGAGATATATATATATATATATATATATAAAATGAGTTATAATATATATATAATATATATATTATATTGTGGAAATATATATGTCTGTGGAGATATATTTATATATATATAATATGATATATATACATAATGAGTTATATTATATATATATAATGAGTTATAGGTTGCTTTTCTTTAATCCAAGAAATTGGGTGAATGTGGTATGTTTTGTTGAGATATAGGGATTCAAGAAGAAAAAGATTTGGGGAGATAAAGGAAACAAGACACTTTAGAGGGGGAAAAATAGACAATAAGAGCAAGTGGTAAAATGATGTAAGTGTTCTGGCAATGTCCCACTGTCTACAATTATTATTATAGACATGAGCTTGGGAACTAAGCAGGTATGAGTTCAAATCCTAAAACACCAATTGTTCTCTTACCCTAGACAATTTATTTGTCTCTTCTAACCTCAATCCCTTCCTCTGGAAACTATGATAAGAATACTGCACTGCATATAAATTCTTTAAGGATTTGATAATATAACAAATGTAAATCACATAGCAAATGTTAGGGAAATAATAGCTTTCTTGTTTGGGTCTGTGACAAAGTAGATACTCTGAAAAGGTATATTACATAAAGCAACTAAATAAAATATATATATTTTTCTCAAAAGCATTTTTCAAATGTGTTACTAAATTGACAAGCAGCTAAGACACATACAGAAGCCAAAGCCTAAAATAAAACCTGGACTCCAGTGAAATAAATTTGTTCCCAAATGGATTTTTTGGGGACCTTAGTGATTTTGCTCTGCTGAGGAGGGCAACAGAAAGGAGACATTGCATATAGCCCATGAGACAAGGGTGATCTATGCCTTTTGCATAAAACCGGACCCCAAAGAGATAAGAGTTGACCCATTCTATGGGAATGTGCAGCAAGGAAACACTCTCAGTTTCACTTTGATGCTGGATTGAAGAGGAAAAAAATAACTCTTCCCTGGGGTTTGTGATGCTAAACAAAGTTTTCTGTTTCTGGATCATGATCAACTTTCACCTGCATGTCACCTAAAATACCTCAGGTTAGACTTTATATTACAATGATGTGCCATGTTGATTAAGTTAACCAGCAAAAGCAAACAGGAATCTTCTGTGAGAGCATGGACATTTAGCCAACTTCAGGATTTCTATAGGTGAACATTCAATGGACAGGAGCCCCCAGTCAAAATTTTTTTTAGATCGGTAATTATTATCATTATGACATCATGACAACAAAGAAGGATCTTGTCAAGTTTGGCTACAGGGTTCCGACCCATACATAGAAATGCTTTCTTAACCTCATTTTTATTATTTTGGTTTTTTTAAATTTTTATGGAAATGTAGTTGATTTACAATGTTGTGTTAGTTTCAGGTATGTGTGTATATATATATACATACATATATATAAAAGTTATACATATATATAACACTTTCACTTTCAAAGGGGAAAATGGGGAGAGATAATTTAGCAATTTGGAATTAAAACATACATTCTATTATATATAAAATAGATATTCAACAAGGACCTACTATATAGCACAGGGAACTGTACTCAATGTCTTGTAATAACTTATAAAAGAAAAAAATCTAGAAAAAAGTATATATTTATGTAAGTGTATGTATTTTTTGTGCTTAGTCACTCAGTCATGTCTGACTCTGTGACCCAATGGACTGTTGCCTGCCAGGCTCCTCTGTCCTTAAGAATTCTCCAGGCAAGAATATTGGAGTAGGTAGCCATTCCCTTCTCCGGGGATCTTGCCAGCTCAGGGGTCGAGCACAGGTCTCCTGCATTGCTGGCAGATTCTTTACTATCTGAGACACCAAATTTATTTTCTTTGTCTGAGTCTGAGTCTATTTCTAAGTTAATTTGTATTTTGTTTCTTTTAGAGTTCACATATAAGTAGTAGCATGTGATGTTTGATTTTCTCTATTTAACTTACTTCACTTAGTATGATAATCTCTATGTCCATTCATGTTGTTACAAATGGCATTACTTCCTTTTTATTCCTGAGTAATATTCCACTGTGTATATAGACCACACCTTCTTTATCTATTCCTTAGTTGATGGACATTTAGGTTGCTTTTAGATATGTCGTCATTACTGCAAATGCAAGGTGATTAAAACCTAATCCATGAATCTTCCTTCCAGCCTGGTCTTCTGCTTGCTTGGCCTTTGAGTGAGTCCTACCTGTGATCACTGAATTATACAGTTCAGAAAGCTCAGCCTCAGAGCTCATGCAGCACCCACCACTACCTCCCTCTTTCTCTAGGGGATGTTATGAAAGTCTCTCCAAAAATTTATTCTTTCATACTTACTCTATTTGCCTTTGCATGCCCAGCATGTATTGTGTGCTTCATAATAAATTTTTAAGAAATATTTCCTGAAGATATGAAAAAAATTCCTGAAGTTGGCAAGCTGAAAAGCTAAATAAAATACAAATTAAAAATTGCTTTGTGACTATTCAGTGACTAAAATAGGTTTCATTAAAGACCAAGGTTTCTTTGCAAAACTATGGTAGTCCCAGCATTCATGAGACACTACCTTAAGGGAAGAACTTCATTTTGTGCCTCTAAATATTCATAAAACCTGAGTCAATGACTGAATTGATCCCTTGTTTAGATTCTATAGAGCACTACTTTCCAATTTTTGATGAGAATTTGCCATGGATATTCTCTTATTTTGGAAGTAGCATCTTCTGATAACTATACCTTGAGTTGTGATCTGTATTTTACTGACATGTTTGAAGGAAAGCTCCTTGGGGCAAGAACTTTGTTTTTTATTCAGCACTATCCAAGCTGAACTCTTTCGTGCTGGGTATACTAGTGGCACCTTACAAAGAACAACAACTAAAATAGTATCAGCTCACCTTAGCTAATTCATCTATTCCATTAATAATTAATTTTAATTTTGTTTAATTAAAGTTATGAAGTGGGCTGAGCTGAAGACACAACGTGATTGTTTTAAACCAAAGGCACTTAGAGCACTGCAGATACCTGCAGTGCCCGCACCTGGAATCCCCAAATGTGTTCTTCCTTTATTAATTTCTCTGGCAATAATCTTAAGCCATGCTTAATTTTATGACCGAAGTTGCAGAATTTCAAGGATTTTTGAACTTCAAGGAGTTCAAAAAATAAGATATTGATCTGACTGAAAGATGAAAAATTTCTACCAGACTCAGATGTCAAACTTTATCAATAGTTTTCAGTGTCTGTGTCTAATTACTCCAAAAATCAAACTGGGCGAGGTAAGCAGTGGACAGAACATGTGTCTGAACATGATGGACAGTTCCCATTTTAAATGAGGTATGTGGGCCTCTGTTTATTTTCTTTTTCCCACTGAGAAGTCTGTCTCTGCAAATGGTTTATTTTCAGACCAAACTGTACCAGTCGTTGTTGTGGAGAACTGACATTACACGGAGTAACACTTTTACATTTATAAACACATTGTCCTTGCAGTCCAAATAATAGATGACCTCTATTTAATTATCCCTTTATACTTTCAAAGGATTTTTCCTTTCTTACATCAATGGTTTCAAGAGCATTGTCATGTTGTCAGTTCCATTTTGTGTGTATACATGGACAAAGAATCATAAAGAAGGTAAATGGAACCCAGAAAGCAGTTACATTACTAATATGACTTCTCGTTGTGTGAAACCCAGTCATCACTGCAGAACTGCCCATTGCTCTGCCCCAGGGGAGCCACAGGCCAGGGCATTACTTTCCAAGAAGACTTCATTGCCCTTCCCTCAAGCGGAGAGTCTTCATTTGTCTTCTTTCTCTTCTGTCAAGGGCCCTGTAGCCACGGGATACCAGGTAAATATGTTGCTTTCTTAGCCAAATGCCCAACTCAGTTAATTACCTTTACCTTCACCATTCCCATGCAAACAAGTGGAGATGCACACACATACCATCCTGGGTTATACATATGGAAGTTTAAGTATAAGCTCCATATTTACCTTTCACTCTCCAGATACTCAAACAGAATAAAGAAGTCCAGGAACATCTGTTTCTCCAAAGCTGATATAGAAAAAAACAAGTGCTTAGACATAAAATTAGGTAGCATTTTGTCTTTGTGAGACCACTAATTTACTTAACTAACTACCTGGATAGGCCCCTTTAACACACTGGTATGAACTTTTGCAGAAATCTACACCAGCAGAGGGTCCGAAGTGTGGCAGAGGATGAAGTTAACTTGATGTCATAGTTTTCCTTCTGTGATAATGGGTTGTGTGATTTCTCTTTCTTCCCCTTGGTTTCTTCTCTAAGAGAAAGACAAAGGAAAAGCAAAATAAAATAAATTTAAACTAGATGACTTCTAATGATTTTTCTAGTCCCAATAGTCTCTGATCCAGTGAGGAAAAACTTTCACTTCCCCACAGAATGGAGACACAATCATTTGAGAGGACCTTAATGCATCTGAAAGTGGTTCTTGGAAACAGAGTCAGTATATTTCCAGTCTCACCCGAGGGCAGGATAAGTCCTTTACATCTGGAAGAAGGCGATTTTGGACTAAGCGGTCCTTGAAGTTGGCACAGTTACCATGCACCCAGGATGCCATGCAGTGGACAGCTTACCTTGTTTCAAGAGAAAATGATTCCTGGAGTGCTCTCTTTGTTCTGAAAGTCTTTTTATAAATTCTCAGATTTTTCAAACCTTGCCCTTTACGGGAAGCGAAAATAAAACAATGGAACCATAACAGCTGTTTGCCAGAGTTGCATACTTTGGACAGCAAGGCCCTTTACAAACACTCAGCAACTCTGCTCATTTCCCGGTAGACTTGATCTTAATCACAAGCTTGATTTGACACAGTGGGTCCTGGATAAAGAGCAAATGTAATGCAATGTATGAAAGGAAGAAGCACCCTGTACGTCTGCACAACCTCAACCTCTTCACTCAGAAGCTATTTCAACACAATCCTCTTCCTTCAGAGTTCTGTTCTTCCAATTAAATTAATCCAGATTTGTTTAGCAATTTATTGTTACTATGTGCAGAGGCCCCTGGGATACAAGGAAAGTATGACCTCTGCCTTCGAGAAGTGCATAGTCTATTTGAGAGAAACAGCTTTATTACAATAACCGGAGTGTTAGGTGCTGTCTGCAGTGGTGGAACAATCTATGTGTGTGCTTAGTCGCTCAGTCATGTCTGACTCTATGCAACCCCATGGACTATAGCCCTCCAGGCTCCTATGTCCATGAGGATTCTCCAGGCAAGAATACTGGAGTGGGTTGCCATGCCCTTTTCCAGGGGATCTTCCCAATACAGGGATTGAACCCTGCTCTCCCACATCGCAGGCAGATTCTTAACTATCTGAGCCACCAGGGAAGCAATCTATAAATCACATGATTATGGGGCCACAGAGGAGAAATTGCTTTTCCCTGAGGGTAGTAAAAATTGGATTCTGGTATATGAAGACCACAGAAAAGAAATGATATTTGATCTCAGCCATGATATGTTTGATGAATCAATCAATTGCATAGAAAGTATTCAAAACCTTTTAAACACCAGCCTAGTTTCAAAAATGTACCTTAACTAAATTCCTCAAAGAATGATTCCTAGTAGTTGATAATCATAGAACAGTCAAATTCTAAACACTAGGACACCAACTATGGCATGGGTTTAAGGAAGAGGAGGAATTCCAGGCTGGGAAAGTTAGGGAAGCCATTTTCAGTAGAACTGAGAAGAAGAAATAAGATGAATGAAAAGAAACTGATATTTACTATGTGTTTATCATTCTTTCTATTATTGTGCACTTGTGCACTTGTGAGTGTGTGTGTGCATGTGTATGTGTGTGTGTGTGCGCATGTAGTGAGGAGCATGTCTACCTAAGGGCATTAGGAAGCTGTGAGACGTGAGGGTGGCCAGGCTCAGGGGACAGTGATGAGATTTGTCTGACTGAGGGACAGGAATATGTTGGGAGGGCTTGGGGAGCAAAGTGAAGCACAGGGGTTTGAAATTGGACCTAGTTGAAAGGAAGGGATTCATTGGAAGCTCTTGGGGTCGGGGGGCAGGTAATACATTATCTAAAACCTCTTCTGGCAGCCTGGTGCAGAAAGGGCTTAACGTAACAGAGAACATGGAAAGGCAGGGTGAGTGGCAATAATCCTAGACTGGGGGTCTGGCTAGGCTGTTAGACAGAGATGGGGTAGGAATAGAAAGGAGATATTTTTCTTTTTTCCTATTTGCCTCAAATGAAATGTAGGTGACTTTTGGCTAGAAATATGAATACTAACATATTTTTATCCTCACCACCTGCTCCTCTTTGTGAGTTTATAGCAATGAAAGATGACATACAGAAGACAATTCTGAAAAAGATGAACATCTCAATTTTTACCAAGGCCTTTTCTCAGGCTTTAACATGGTGAAAGAGAGAGTTGTAAAAGTTGAAGTTATCACAGTGAAAAGAGAGTAATAACTAAAACAATACGCTTAAAATTAATAATGAAAGCTAAGACATTAACCTCCAGGAAGCTGATTCTTGATGAACAATTCCTTCTTACATCTAAGACCTGAATATCCTGCTCTGTGCACAATGCCCCTGGCCTGGATATTCAGAGAAACAAGGGCCTCGGCAGGGTGTTGTGGTTAGGAATTCAGTCCCCAAACCAGCTACCTGCATGCAAACACTGCCTCTGAGAAGCTGATTGACCTTGACAAAACCTTTCTGTTAACAAGTGATGGTAATAATATCTAACTCACAGGACCATTGCAAGGGCTAAGGTAAGAAAAGATCTGAGGAGTGGTGTCTGGCACATAAAGAGCTATTAAATGATGGCTGTCATTTTTTCTTCCGTATCAGAAGTATTATTAGTGTTATGAATCGCCCCAAAGCTTTTCCTGCCTTCACATGCTCCCACTCCTCTACTCCTAGTAAGATCTCCTCTTGTTAAAATCAACCACTATTATCGATCCCCAAGTACATGCCATTTGTATCTCATTTAATTTTCTTCATACAGTCCTCTAGAATTCTTTGTCTCCATGAGTAAACTGGGGACTAGGAATTTAAAATAATTTTCTCAATGTCACCCCACTATTACGAGCTGGAGTATGATTCTGAGACCTTTGCTAGAATATTACAGAACATTGTGCTCTATTATTTCCTGAGGAGGAAGCTTGCACTTGGAGAAGACATACCACAGCTTACTTCATTGTTGTAGAGAAGCCACAAGCGTAAGCCAGCCTCTAGTAACGTATACTGTGTACCCTGTGAGGGAAAGACTGAAGGGCAAAGTCCACAGAGAGAGACGTATCTATCTGTTCTATGTCATAGGCACTGGAAGTACAATCTATCCAAATCACTGGACATTGAACTGACTGACCAAATATATCTCCAACAACATCTGATGAGGAACACCAAATCCCAGCATCTTTTGCTTGATTGTAGACAGTGCACCTCTTCCCTGGGAGAGATGATAAAATCAGCTCACAATACCCCAGGTTGAACTATGTGATTAAATGAAATGACCAGGCATTTTCACAGGGGAAAAAAAAAATTATGTGCTATTCTTTCTTAATGGTATATATTCAACAGTCGATGAGTGGAAAAGCAACATGTGGTATATTCATACAATAGAATATTATTCAGCTATAAAAGGGAACGTGTGTTGATTCATGCCATACCATGGATGAGCCTTGAAAACATTATGCTAATCTAAAGAAGTTGGTCACAGAACCACATATTGTACATTCCATTTATATGAAATGTCCAGAGTAGGAAAATCTATAAAGTTAGAAATTAAGCTAGTGCTTTGCTAGGGCTGGAAAAGGGGGAAACTTGGAGTTACAAACTTTTCACTCTGTGTGACAGAAGTTGTGAGGCATTAAAAGAGGGAGAGAAATCAATTTACCCATAATTATAAGCCACCTCTCAGATCTCAGTCAAAGCAATGATTGTATGATCATGACTTTAGTAGAGTCTTTTCATTTTTTACTGGACTTTGACAATGCCTATTAATTTGTGGAGCTAAATGCATTGCTGTGAGGATTTGGGGGTGATAGCTAAGGGTGTGTGGTTCCTTTGTGGTGAAATAAAAATATTCAAAATTGATTATGCTAAAAGTGGGCAGTAGACATGTTCTTAGTAATTATACTCCCAAGAGGGGAGGGGATAGGAAAGATAAACTTTGTTTCTTATGCCTCTTGTCCCAGGCCAGGTCAGATTGTTTTCACATTCTTCTTTTTTTATATCTTTCAAATCTATGACTGGTCTTAAAGCTGATGCTGTAAAATGCTCTTATTTTAAATCAACAATCTCTTAAGAAATGTTGACGACAACTAGACTCTAGTTTTCATCCTTATTTACTTCACTTTCCCAAGCCTCGGTGCTTCCTCTGGCTCCTGTGCCACTAATTCCTTGTGTGGACTTGTCAACACTTCAAATTATATCCAACTCTGTTGCCTCCAATATATTGCCTAGCCAATGTATACACACTTAGCTCTTTTAATCTCCCTCATAAGTAAATTCCTCAGCCCCTTAATCACCCCCGCTACTCTTCTCTGAATCCTTTCCAATGTGTTGACATCTTTTTGGCACAATGGTGCCCACAGCCATATGCCTTTGGCACCCGCTCCCCTTGGCCTCCCACCAGAAATGGAACTTGGCTGATGTCAGAACAGAGAGTAAGACATATTTATTTGATTTAGCTTTTGATTATGTTCACTTCTTGGGATGATGGTTGATTGCTAGTGATGAGGTTAGCCAGCTGATGGAATTCAGGTCACGTCGATGACAAAGGGGGCTTGTGTGTGAAGAGCAACAGCATCAACTTGTGTTTCTTCAAGGAGTATTTTCTTTCTAAAACAGATAAAATCAGGAGCTTTGGGAAACAGTCATATTTTAAATTAACATCCTAAAGATGGTTTCTATTTCTATAGCTTGAATTTCAAAATTCAATTTTCAATAAATCTAGAATTTTGAGATTAGAGAAATTTCCATAGGGAGAACACTGTCATAGCAAATGGTATGCTTATGCATCTGCTTTGGGCAGATGCTTTCAACATTACATTTTTATGAATCATTTCTAGGTTAAAAATTCTTCATTCCATATAATGGAAGTTGTAAGAAATTCAAAGTTGTGGGGAAATCAGCATTTGTATTTTAAAACAACCTTCTGTATTCCTTTCTGCAATACTGATTCTATGACATCATGATATGGATCATATGACCTTCACTTTAGGAAATATTTTCCATTGTTAGGTTCTTTGACAATATCCATAAGTTTGTAGACTGCATGCATAGTCGCTCAGTTGTGTCCAACTCAGTTGTAACCTTTTGGACTTGCCAGGCTCCTCTGTCCACGGGAATTTTCAGGCAAGAATACTGGAGTGGGTTGCCATTTTCCTCCTCCAGGGGATCTTCCCAATACAGGGATCGAACCCACATCTCCTGTGTATCCTGCATTACAGGCAAGTTCTTTACCCACTGAGCCATCAGGGAAGCTCTAAGTTTGTAGAGTAAGTCTTACATTTTTGTACCTAGTAGCATGATTTCTCTAATGATAAATCATATGATATTCTAAGTTCTTTGAGAAAGAAAATACATATGCAAATGAGGTGTGTATTACTAAGTTTATAAGACATAAATTTAAGATGTCTATGACAAAGTTCACTTATTCATTCAACCTATATCCATTGAGGGCCTACAAGATCCTTGGCTCTGCCTTAGACACTAGGGCCACAGTGCATACAAGATATGGCTTGACAACAGGAATCAAATACAAAGATAATCACCGATAGATTCTAAGGGGAATAAAAATGGCAAAATTCCCTGTGTCACAGGAAGACAAATATGAATAATTTCCTTCTTAGGTTTAGGAGAAAGCCCATCTATGTTGCTCCCAGAGTATCTCACTGAGCACATTGAGAGATATGAATCTCATTCATGAAAGACTGCACATTACCCAGAGCATTATGAAAAATACATATTCCTTTGGTATAATATGGTACAGTTATCACAATTGGCAAGCCAAGTCCTGTCTCTGAGAGTGACACCAAGAGACCATATTGCATTTGCTCAAGTGGGATATATTAATCTTGCCAAAGTACAAGGCAGATGTTCAGCCTGGGATTGGGAAAAATAAGAAAAAGAAACTTGCTGTTAGAGACAAATGGTGTCAAATCCAGCTGGAAGTGATGGAGTGCAGGCAGATGGGCATTCCCATGGGTAGGAAGTATGGAAAGATCTTTCAGCGGTCATCAGAAAAAAATGAATCTGAGGCTAAAGCTATAAAAGGAAATAAATGAAGTACTCAGCTACTATTGTTCCTTTCCTCCTTTTCAAACAGAAGATGGATACTTAAAAGTCAAAAGCAAACCTGCAGAAAACTGCTCAGAGGAAACCCTTGGGCTGTTGGAGTGTAAGTTCTGTATTCTAGATCCTACCAAAGGGGAGCCTTGACTAACCTAGATGCTTGGTTTTACTTTCTTTGCTATGGGCCATCTCCTGTATTCCCAAATTTTGGATTTTTCTGTGGATGCAGAGCATCTTCTTGGGAGCCCTCTAGAGGTCTGCCAGGGATTCAGCATTACCTTCTTTCCTGGAAACTGGATCAGACCAACCCAGCGCACCTTTGTCCATGTGGTCCCCCTAGCTTCTATCAGTCCAGCCTATCAGAATGTTAGACCTGTCCTTCCTAAAGGCTCAAAGTGTTCTCAGAGAGGATGACAGCATATGAACAGAGGGTGAAAATCTAGTTAACTTAGACATTTCCTTACTAATAGTCCAGGAAGTTATTTTAAGGGTTAGCCTTTCAGAATGTGGGTGAGTTTTGTGTGATCCCTTCACTCTTGATCTAGTTATCAATCTCTTATCTCATAGACCAGCTTATATGAAACATCCCACTAGTCAGCATCTCTGTCAGAAGAAACTCGACCCTCCCTGCACCTGTCACCATCAGAAACACTTCACAAACTCTACAGGATCACATCGTCATCTGGTTTCTTCCTCCACAAGTCCTAGAACAAAATAGTAGAATGTGGTGCTATAAGTTGTAGCTACTATATTATTCCAAGCAGTTCTCTAACATTCACTTCTGTCAGCTAGATTCTAAGGGAAAAGAAAAGGTAAATGTGGAAATGGCTTCTCAGCTTTTAGTTCCCAAATAGATATATGGACACAATGCTTTTCTTATAGGGTGACCTGTTAAATGAGCATCACCCAAACATTACCTTTCCTCTAGTGCTTTCCAAACAATGTCATATTAGAGCAAAGAACTTTCCTACCCTTGTCCTGGAGGGACAATGAATTGTTTTTGTGTCCTTCTGCTCAAGCTGAGGGGTGACTCAACAACATCAACACACAAGCATGGAAATGGTCCACACCCGCCACCAGAACACCACGTGAACACTGAATGGCCTTGCCCTGTTTCCAATGTATGGTTCTGACTCTCGCTAGCTTCTTTTGACTCTGGGCATCCTTGTGATGACAGGGAATGTGAGGAGATGACATTTCTGGGTTTGCCCTTCCTATCTTGCCAGTGTTAAGGTGCTCACTCTCCATCTCATACTCCAGTCTTGAAGTCTTTATGATCTTTACCTCATCAGTCACCCTCAAATGTTTCCACTAAACGCAAAGCCTGACTTAACTTTCAGATTATTCTTCTACAACCTCTTATACCAGCTGCTATGTTCTTACATGGGCAATTAAACTTCTGGCTTCCCCTTAGGGATGATGTTTTCTTCCTTATGCACGAAGCCAATCTAGATCCCCTGTACCTGCACTGAGGTATGGCTCTAGTCCTAATCTAGACCTGTCAGAGAGCAGAGCATTTTCCATGCTCAGACTGATCCACAATTGGGTTTGTGCATGCTTTCCTGGTAGCTCAGCTGGCAACGGATCCGCCTGCAATGCAGGAGACCTCGATTCGATTCCTGGGTTGGGAAGATCCACTGGAGAAGGGATAAACTACCCACCCCACTCCAGTATTCTTGGGCTTCCCTTGTGGCTCAGCTGGTAACGAATCCACCAACAATGAGGGAGACCTGGGTTCAATCCCTGGGATGGGAAGATCCCCTGGAGAAGGGAAAGACTACCCACTCAAGTATTCTGGCCTGGAAAATTCCATGGACTGCTCATGGATGGGGTCACAAAGAGACGGACATGATTGAGCAACTTTCACTTTCATGTTGATAAAACAGAACCAGGAAAGGAACATAAGGGTGACTGACTGTGGTAAATCAGACACAGAGTAACCCTGATGAGTTTTGTTGATGGATTTGTTACTGTGTTAACCAGTGGAGGTTCTTCTTGTTTAAGCACCTAATAAACACAAATAATGACAAGGATTTTTCAAAAGTTCTACTATCATTTATTACAGAGCTTTGAATGAAAGTGAAATCCATGCACTTGTATGTTTCAAGGTCAGTTTTGAGTCATCTGATGGATAAAGTCACATTAGAATTCCAATGATCTTTCATCTCTATCCCCTTTACAGGACTTCCAATGATATTAATGAGAAATGAGAAATATCTACAAATTTATAAATTCTCTATATGTGCAGAGTAGTTTATGGTTTACAAACTGCTTTCATGCACAATACCTCATTTGAGCCACACAAAACTCCCTGCATGAGGGTTTTAATGTCCCTATTTTTCAGGTGAAGACAGTTTCAAATTGGTTTTTGTGATTTACCCAAGATCATTCAGAAATGCAGCTGTGAGTCCATCACTTTTGATTGTATATCTCCTACTTACAGTAGATTTTTAACTAAGAAAGTTGAAATGTAGTTTTTTTGTTTTGTTTTGTTTTTTAGTAAAAAGTAGAATCAATTAAAATATTTAATCAATGGTATCAGTTTCTCCTTTCTTACATGATAGTACCACGGTTTTGTTCATTAAAAGTTGATTTTTTTCTTCATTATTACATACTTGTGAGGTTGTGGAGTATTCTCATTAGTATCTCATCTAAGGTCAATGATTTGTGAAAATTGAACTTTAAAAAAATATCCGCTTACCTGACTTTAAATCAATAGCAGCTCTGTCTCATTTTTTCATTATCTCCCAAGTGTCCAAATTCTATCTCTTTATTTTTTTCTAGTTAAAAACCAATTTAAAAAGCATTTCTGTAGCTCTACCATTGTAGAATTCTTGTTGTAATAAAATTAATAATTTAAATTTGTTGGCATCAAATGCTGGAAGTCCTCAGGGCACCTTAATGAAAATACAAAATGATACCAATACTGCATCGTGCCCTGATTACTACCCCAGAGCGAGATCGGGCAAACCTGCCAAATGACTGCAAAAAGAATGATTCCAAATTAAAATTAAAAACAACATTCACATAGGAAAGGCATTAGCTTTACTCTGAAGAGTAATGGATTTCAGGTCTCTAGCTACAGATGATGGACTCAGGGAAGGAAAAATAGCACCCAAGATGCTAAGATTTTCTGCTGTCAAAATGTTAGTCCCTCACTGGGCATTAGAAAATATCTAATTCAGTTCCTTTCAAATTTGTAACCAAGAAACTGACACATGGAGAGGTGAAATGACTTTCTTAAGGTCCTGTGGCTAATTAGAGCAGGACTTGTCTGGTACCTGTGCTGACACTGATATCAAGTTTGGCATTTTTCCACTCTTCTGTGCTATCCCTAGTCTGTCTGCAGAATTTTGAGGATCTACTAATTTCAGGCTGCTAGATACTGGCCTTAAGCCACACACACAAACACACACACACAAAGTACGAAGTGGGGAAAGTCTGAGAGAATGGGGTCAGGGAAGGTTTAAGCAAACAAAGTGAGTGAGGCATTTGCTTTGGGTCCAAACTTTAAGGGGAGTAAAACAATTCCGTATTCAACATACAGAATATTATAATCCAGTATTTCTTAAAAATCAAAATTAATGCAAAGCAACCATTCTGTATTAATTTTGCACCCCTCATTTATACCTGAGGCAAGTGTCTCATTAATCTCTTGCCTCACCTCAGTACTGGGCCTGGGAATGACTATTCTTTCTCTTTACAGCCAGTAGTTCACTCCCCCAACTGGCAAGGCTTCCTTGTTGACACTAGTATTTTTAGTTTTGGAAATTCTACAGGGTAATCCCCTCTTTCCGTTTGCAAAGGTCAGAAACACGGAGAAGGTAGGGTCTTTCACTGTGTGTTGGTTTTAAAATATGTCAAAAAATGCTTTGCCACTCTTCAAAAAAATGGAAGCTGATATCTCTCTCCTGGAGTGTAGGCTATACTTGGTGACTAGCTTCTAATGACTAGCAGGTGGCAGGAGTAGCCACGTGTGGTTTCTGATCCAAGGCTTCAGGAAGCAGATAGCTTCCTCCTTGCTTTCTCTGTGCTCACTTGCCCAGGGGAAGCCTACTGCCTTGTCCGAGGACACTCAAGCAGCATGGTTGAGACGTTCACGTGGTAAGAACAGAGGCCTTCGACCAATAGCTACGTGAACGAACCATCATAGAGGAATATTCACCTGAAATCTATACAACACTATTATTTTTTATTCCTTTGAAAGATAATTAAAATACCGTAGTTTTGCTTCTATTAATTAATTTCAGCATGTTTAAATTATTTTGTACTCTCTGCTTAATTACTTGTGTTCTGTCACTCAGTTGTGTCTGACTCTTTGCTACCATACCAGGCTTGTAGCATGCCAGGCTCCTCTGTCCATAGAATTTTCCAGGCAAGAATACTGGAGTGGGTAGCCATGCCCTCCTCCAGAGAATCTTTCAAACCCAGGGGTCAAATCTGTACCTATTTTGTCTCCTGCATTGGCAGACAGATTCTTTACCATTGCACTACCTGGGAAGTCCAATTACGTAAATAATAATAGCTAGTTTCCCTAATGAATAATAACAATTTTTTAATGTTTAGATTTTGTCTTATAGATTCTATATTACTTATATGATGAGAAGATGACTTAATAAGTAGATATAGTTTACACACAGTAAAATGCAGATGGTTTCTATATACAGTTAGATAAGATTGCAACTAATCTCTGTAAACAACACCCCTATGAAGATAAACAACACATATCACAATAGAAAATTCTCTCCTGCCTCTTCTCTTGCTTATACCACGTCACCCTGAAGCAACAACTATTCCCCTTTTTAACAGCATCAATTAAGTGTACCTTTTTTATAACTTCATGTAAATGAAAACATGTATAGCATGTACTGTGCACTTTTTAATGTTTGATTTGTTTTGAGACTTCTCTATATGTGTATTTGTAGCTCACTTTCTATAATTAAGAATTATTGAATACTGCTTCATATGTTTATTTAAGTTTTGCTTTTATGGATGTACGGGTTGCTTGCAATTTGGTGACACTGTGAATAAATCTGCTATGAACATGTTAACACAGTTCTTTGGGTGTGCATATGTTTTCATCTATCTTTAGCATATATATAGCTAGGAATAGACCCAATGGGTCTTAGGGTAGATGAAACAAATCTGCCAAATATTATTTCAAAGCAATTCCACTCCAACCATTGACAAAAAGGGCTCCAGTTGCTCTGCATCACAGAAAAGTTTGTTTGAAGTTTAAATTGGAATTTTCATATATATTCCAGCAGTTTGGGAAACTAAGATAAGAGAAGGAAAAAATACAGATAGAGTTTTTGAGAGGCTATGCACTTTGTTGAGAAAATTGCTTTCCTAATTTGAAGGAACTGGAGAGGTGAAGAAAACAGTATAAAATAATTGGCTAATTGTGCTCTGTAAAATAGATTATTATGAAGAAAGCACTTATTCTATTGGTTTGAAAATCTCCCAGGAAGTCAATATATAATGTTTTCTTTCTTGGAAACTTATAGAAAATACACACAAGTCAAATTTCCTAGATCAATCAGTATTCTAAAATATATTTCCAAATTATGGAAATTTTGGAGGAAGAAGGGAGATGAGACACCAAAGTTTTGAAGATAATAGAACTTGCAAGCCTTAATACTTTTTCTAAAATCTCTATGAGTTAAGTTAAATCAACCAACCACTCAATCAAATCCTCTAGCTACTTATATCAATATTTTGTTTATTTTTTAATTGGAATATAGCTGCTTTACAATACTGTGTTGGTTTCTGCTGTACAAAAACATGAATCAGCCTATGTGTGCATGCTAAGTCACTTCAGTCATGTCAGACTCTTGTGATCCTATGGACTGTAGCCTCCAGGCTCCTCTGTCCATGGGGATACTCCAGGCAAGAATACTGGAGTAGGTTGCCATTTCCTCCTCCAGGGGATCTTCCTGATCCAAAGATCGAACACATGTTGCATGTCTGCTGCATGGGCAGGTGGGTTCTTTACCACTAGCACCACTTGGGAAGCCTATATACAATATACATACATGTGTGACCTGGCTGTTTATAGAGAAACAAATGTTAAAGTGTTAGTTGCTCAGTTGTGTCTAATTATTTACAACCCCATGGACAATCATCTGCCTGGCTCTTCTGTCCATGGGATCCTCCATGCAAAAATACTGAAGTGGGTAACCATTCCTTCCAGGGGATGTTCCTGACCCAGGGATCGAACCTGGGTCTTTCACATTTCAGGCAGATTCAGGCAGGTTCTTTACCATCTGAGCCACAAAGGAAGTCCATAGGGAAAGAGGCCTTATACAAATAATTATTAAGTACTGAAAGGTAAATGTTAAAGTATTATATCTGTTTTTCACTTGCTCTTGCAATATAAAACACTAACTAATGGGTTAAAATAAGACAAAAGGGACAATGAAAATAAATATAGAAAGTGACAGAGATCTTTTAGTCACAAGAGTTTCTAAGATAAAAGTATTCTTATGTTTGTTGATCAAGTAGAAGAAAGAAGGAAAATCAAGAAGTAATGGAAATGATGGAGATTAAGGTAGATTAAACTAACTGAGACATCCACTCGATTTTACAAAAGGTGTCAGGATAAAGAGGTGGAGAGCAACTGTATTTATCCTCTAAGCAGGCGTAATAGAAACATGTAGGGTTATGGGGCCCACTGATAATTTGGGACAAGCGACAAGCAGCAAGCCTGAGAAGTGACCTCTGCACTGTACTTCTTCAACTCTGATTCCCAGAGTTCATAGAATCATACCACAGGTGCTCATATCACACTTTCCATAGTAATTTTCCTGAAATAGGGATATTAAAAGCAAATAGATGGTAAGGAAGGAAGGATGCAAGATGGATTGCCATTATATAAGCATTTTATCACAGGCGCAAGAGAAGACAGACCCATTCGATCTTTTGTAGTGACAGAGACGAAGAGGTGAAAGTATGAAACACAGAAGTTTAAACATCCAGCTTATTTACGGCCTTGTACATTCAACGATAACCACAATTTTGAGAAAGCAGCACTATATTTTATGGGTGTCATTTTTGAAGAGTCGATATGCAATAAAAACAAAATCAACTTGAAGTGCATATTGGGAATAAGAAATTTAAATAGTAGTAGTGTGGTGTGGACTTCATTTCAAGGGAAAGTTCCTGCCCTGGGACCAGAAAAGGAGCTGAGGTACTCACAAGAGTGAACTTATACAGAAGTGTGTTCATCCTTGACCTTTCCTTCTCCTATACCAAGCAAGTCTCCTTTCTCTGAAGCCAAATATTAATATGCTTAATCAGAAAAAAAAAAAAATAGTACAAACACTACTAAGAAAAAAAAAAATCCCAGGGTCTACAAGTAGGCAGTGAAGGTTGGGTACTAATGTGAGGAATACAGCACTTCTGGCTCACCCACTGGGATTATGTGGGAAAGGATCAAAACTAAGAGTGGACTGGGACAGGTGGGATGGCCCTCGTCCTTGGTACAAGCCTCCTTTGGTTCACAGGTAAAAATATACTGGGCAAACAATGCTACCCATTAATCCTTATTCAGAACACAAATCTGAATAAATTGGTCCTATCAGAGGCAGGCACTTTAACGTTCATTTGTAGAGAACATACAGATGAACATGGGAGTACAGATATCACTTGGAGATCCTGATTTCAATTTTTTTTTTTTAACTCTGTCCTCATAAGTGAGATTGCTGGGTCATGTAGTGGTTCTATTTTAATTATTTTGAGGAAATCCCATACTTTTTTTCCATAGAGGCTTCACTATTTTTCATTCTCACCAACACTGTGCAAGTATTCCAATTTCTCCATATCCTTGCCAACACTATTGTTTTGGGGGTTTTTTGACAATAGCCATTCTGACAAGCGTGAAATGATAATTCACTGAGACTTATATTTGTATTTCCCTGAATTATTAGTGGCCTTGAACATTCCTATCAGGAATCTGTCATCATGTGTATGTCTTCTTTGGAGAAATATCCATTCAAATCCTTGCTGTCGCTGTTCAGTTGCTAAGTCATGTCAGACTCTGCCAAGCAAGGGCTTTAGGATGCCCTTTAGGGCTTTAGGATGACCTTTAGGATGACCTTTAAAGCCAAGGGCTTTAGGATGCCCTTTAGGGCTTAGGATGACCTTTTCCTCTATTCTCCACTATCTCCCAGAGCTTGATCAAATTCACATCCACTGAATTGGTGATGCTATCTAACCATCTCATCCTCTGCCTCCCCCTTCTCCTTTTGCCCTCGATCTTTCCCAACATCAGGGTCTTTACTAATGGTTTGGCTCTTTGCGTCAGGTGGCCACAGTATTAGAATTTCAGCTTCAGTATCAGTCCTTCCAATGTACATTCAGGGATGATTTCCTTTAGAGTTTACTGATTTGCTCTCCTTGTTGCCCAAGGGACTCTCAAGAGTCTTCTGTAGCATCACAATTCAAAGCATCAATTCTTCATTGCTCAGCCTTCTTTATGGAACAACTCTGAACATCTGTACATGAGTATTGGCAAAACCGTAGCTTTGCCTATATGGACATTTGTCAGCAAAGTGATGTCTCTGCTTTTTAATATACTGTCTAAATTTGTCATAACTTTCCTTGCAAAGATCAAGTGTCTCTTAATTTCATGGCTGCAGTCACCAACTGCAGTGATTTTGGGGACCAGGAAAATAAAATCTGTAACTGCTTCTACTTTTTCCCCTTCTATTTGTCATGAAATAATGGGACCAGATGTCATGATCTTAGATTTTTGAAAGTTGAGTTTCAAACCAGCTTTTTCACTCTCTTCTTTCACCCTCATCAAGAGATTCTTTTGTTCCTCTTCACTTTCTGTCATCAGAATGGTATCATCTACATATATGAGGTTGTTGATATTTCTTCCAACATTGCTGATTAAAACTTGTGATTCATCCAGCCTGGCATTTCTCATTGTGTACTCTGTAGAAAAGTTAAATAAACTGGTTGATAATATACAGTTTTGTCATACTCCTATTCCAATTTTAAACCAGCCAGTTGTTTGGTATCTGGTTTTAACAGTTATTTCCTGACTTGCATACAAGTGCCTCAGGAGGGAGATAAGGTGGTCAGGTATTCTCATCTCAGAATTTTCCACAGTTTGTTGTGATCTACACAGTCAAAGGCTTTAGTGTATTCGATGAGGCAGAAGCAGCTATTTTTCTGGAACTTATTTGCTTTCTCCATAATCTAACAAATGTTAGCAATTTTATTGCTGGTTCCTCTGCCTCTTTGAAATCTAAATAATATGTCTGGATGTTCTAAGTTCACATACTGTTGAAGCCTACCTTGAAAGATTTTGAGCGTAAACTTGCAAGCATGTGAAATGAGTGCAATTTTACGGCAATTTGAACATTATTTGGCATTGCCCTTCTTTGTATTTGGAGTGATAACTGACCTTTTCCTGTCCTGTGGCCACTGTTGGGTTTTCCAAATTTCCAGTCCTGTGTCCACTGTTGAGTTTTCCAAATTTGCTGAGTGCAGCACTTTGATAGCATCATCTTTTAGAATTTTAACTAGCTCAGCTTGAATTCCATCACCTCCACTAGCCTAGTTTGTAGAATTACTTCCTAAGGTCCACTTGACTTCACACTTCAGGATGTCCAATTCCAGGTGGGTGACTATACCATAATGGCTATCTGGGTCATTAAGACTTTTTACTGGAGCTCTGCATTCAGTTGGTTATATCTTTCTCTTTCTCCCTGTCTTTCACTTATCTTCTTTTCTCAGCTATTTGTAAAGTCTCCTGAGAAATTTTGTCATCTTGCATTTCATTTTCTTTGGGGTGGTTTTGGTCTCTGCCTCCTGTGCAAAATTTCAAAACTCTGTCCATAGTTGCTTAGGTATTCTGTCTTCCAGATCTGATCTCTTGAATTTATTGGTCACCTCCACTATGTAATCATAAGAGATTTGATTTAGGTTATACCTAAGTGGCATAGTGGTTTTCCCTACTTTATGCAATTTAAGCCTGAATTTTGCAATATGGAGCTTATGAGATGAGTCACAGTCAGCTCCTGTTCTTGATTTTACTGACTGTATAGAGCTTCTCCATCTTTGGCTGCAAAGAACACAAACAACCTGATTTCAATACCAACCATCTAGTGATGTCCATCTGTAGAGATGTCTCTTGAGTTGTTTGAAAACATACTATGACCAGCATGTTCTCTTGAAAAAATTCTGTTAGCTTTTGCCCCACTTCATTTTGTACTGCAAGGCCAAACTTGCTACTCCAGATATCTCTTGATTTCCTACTTTTGCATTCCAAATCCCTATGATGAGAAAGACATTTTCTTTTCTTTTGGTGTTAATTCTAGAAGATGCTGTATGTTTTCATAGAAGTGGTGAACTTCACCTTCAGCATCAGTGGTAGGGGTATAGATTTGAATTACAATGACATTGAATGATTTGCCTTTGAAATGAACTGAGATCCTTCTGCTGTTTTTGAGGTTTCACCCAAGTGCTGCATTTCAGGGCTTCCCTGGTAGCTCAGTTGGTCAAGAATCCACCTGCCATGCAGGTGACCATCTGTAACACAGGAGACTCATGTTTGATCCCTGGGTCAGGAAGATCCTGTAGAGAAGGCAATGGCAACCCACTCCAATACTCTTGCCTGGAAAATCCCATGGACAGAAAATTCTGGTGAGCTACCTTCTATGGGGTCACAAGAGTTGGATATGACTTAGCTACTAAACCACCACCACCACCACTGCATTTTGAACTCTTGTTGACTATAAGGGCTGCTCCATTTCTTCTAAGGGACTCTTGCCCACAGTAGTAGATATGTGAAGTGTGAAAGTGTTACTTGCTGAGTGCTGTCTGACTCTGCGATCCCATGGGCTGGGACCAAACCTAGGTCTCTGACATCGCCTGCACTGGCAGACAGGTTCTTTACCACTAGTGCCACCCAGGAAGCAGTAGTAGATATAACGGCCATCTGAATTCAATTCACCCATTCCTGCCCATTTTCGTTCACTGATTCTTAAGATGTTGATTTCCTTCTCGCCATCTCCTGCTGGACCACATCCAATTTATGTTGATTCATGGACCTAACATTGCAGGTTCCTATGCAATATTGTTCTTTACAGAATCAGACTTTACTTTCACCACCAAACACATCCACAACTGATAGTCAAAAGTTTCCACTTTGGCCCAGCCACTTCATCTTTTCTGGAGCTATTAGTAATTACTTTTCGTTCTTCCCTAGTAGCATATTGGACATCTTCTGACCTGGGGGATCATTTTCTGGTGTCATATCTTTTTGCCTTTTCATACTGTTCATAGGGTTCTCCAGGCAAGAAGACTGATGCGGCTTGACATTTCCTTTTCCAGTGGGCCACGTTTTGTCAGAACTATTCACTATGACCTGTGGGTCTTGGGTTGTCCTGTATGGCATGTCTCATAGCTTCATTGAGTTATGTAAGTCCCTTCACCATAATGAGGCTGTGATCCATGAGTGGGTCCAAGTATTTAGTTCATTTTAAATTGTATTACTATTTTGCTTGCTTCTTTTATTATTGATTTGTAGGGGTTCCTTATCCATTTTGTAGATTAACCCTCATTAGATATATGAATTGCATATGTTTTTCTCCCATTCTATTGGTTATCTTTTCACTCCATTGATTATTTTCTTTGCTGTGTAGAAGTTTTTTCAGCTTTAAGTATTCCCACTTTGTGTGTGTGTATGTGTGTGTGAGCACTTTTGGTGTCATATCCATAAAATCACTACCAAAACCAAAGTCGTGAAGATTTTCCATTATATTTTCTTCTGAGAGTTTTATAATTTCAGGTCTTACATTTGTTTTTTTAATCCATTTTGAGCTGATCTTTTGCTTATTGTATAAAATGTAAAACCAGTTTTGTTCTTTTGCATGTGAATATCTAGTTTACCCAATGCTATTTGTTGAAGAGAATTTCAGATGTACCTTTTCCTCATACTTGGATGAAGAAGAAAGAAGAACTGAGTAATATGTAAGTAAGTAGTGAGGATCCCAGACAGGAAGCGGGTTACTTGAAAGCACTGTGTGATAAGTAGTGGCAGGCAGAAGCTGTCAGCATCTCAGAGAGCTCTGTCCAAGCTATGGGTGAAATTCAGAACCTTTCTCTCTGCAACAGTAGCTGACCTATTTAGATTTTTATTTATATAACATATTTACATGTAGAATTTTGCCTAGTGGCTGAGATAAGTGAGTAGAAGAATTAGAGGGTATGTAATAGTGAGGCAGGAGATTTATGGGGCAAACCTCAGTGTAAAGCAATGGGAGATTCATTCCCTATGGACCCAAACTTCAAGACAAGAGTAGCAGGACAATTAAGGGAGAGGGGAGCCCTGCCCAAACCATATATTTCTTGTTGTCAAAGTCAGGAGACCTCCTCAACCACATATGCACAGAAAAGCCTTTTGGAAGTTAAGGGGGGAGTTATGTCAAGGGATGTTCTCTATCTATATGCCTTTTTGATAAAATCCATCTTGGTTAAGAGATGTTTATACACATTTGGGAGGATCTTGAGTTATACCAAATATGGACTGTGAACCAGACAAACCAAAATGATTGGCCAAAATAAACCTGAAAGAAATACCCCATAAAAGTAAGTCAAACTGCTACAAGGATGGGACTCAGAGACTCCCTCTGAGTCTGCCAGGATGCCTATCCACATGTACTATACTCTTTCTTCTTAGTAAATACTTGACTTGCTTCACTACTTTCTGTCCTTGTGGAAATCCTTTTGTGCAAATCTGAAGACCTGGGCAATTGTTGCTGACCTCTGATGGTCTGATGGCTAGGATCTGGGGCTCTCAGCACCGTGACCCAGCCTCAGTCTCCGACTGGGAACCCACACCCCACCCGAAGTCATTGCAGGCTGAGACCACCAAAGATCAATCATAACTGCCCCTGATTCAGCCTCTGGGCTGGGAGATGGTGAACTGTCTGATATGGAAATGGTGATAGGAGGGAAAGAAACCCTAAAAGCTATTCTCAGCTTTGAGATTCAATGGGAGAGGCCTAGGCTGGGAGCAGCAGCAGCAGAGAAATGAAGCAGGTCCCTATGACTCTTTTGCAGGAAGGGATGGCTCCCCTCAAATCCTCAGCCTACCTTTTGCTTGATAAAACACTTTAGTCAAAGAATAAATTTCACCAGAGAAGTGAGAAAATGCAGAAGCAAAGGAAAACAGTCAAATAAGACCAAATAATAATATTTTAGTCTTTAAACAAAGTCAAGGACATTTAATTCTTCTTCAAGGATTATGGATAATATGTTGAGCTACATCCTTTGAGCTCTTGTGTAGATACTGAAACCCCCACTAGGTGGAAGAAATTAACCATATGATGACCAGACTGTAGCCGTGACATATGTTACAGTAATTTCAATAACTGGCCTCCAAAAGTTTATAACAAATGGACCCTGGAACTGAAGATTAACTCTACCTAAAATAATCAAGATGATGCTGATCAAATCACCACATGACTAACTTCAAGCTGACTGTCAGAGCTGACTGCACTCTTTCTGCATGAAGTCTCCTCCCTCTGCCTGTACACCCCTGAAATTCCCCTTTAAAAAGTTTTTTTCCTCTGATTGTCTGAAGGATAGGTGACCTTTGAACATGGGTCTACCATATTCCCCTGGCTACTGGCTTCTGGAATAAAGCAAACTTTCCTTCCCACCAATCTGGCCTCTCATGTATTGATTTTTGAGTGGTGAGCAGCTAGACCAGAGTTTCAGTAACAACAGCAAAAACAGGTAGGTAGAATAACAACAGGAAAGTACCAAGGTCTGGAAAATCAGGACTTATCTCAGGGACTTGCCATTCCCAGAGGGAGAAAGCCAATTCTGGACCATATTTATGATTCCCTTGACATCTTGAGAAATGCTTTAGAAAAGAGAGAGAGAGAGATGGATGTTGAGGTTCTATACTTATGCAGATGGGAGCACAAGGTCAGCACCCTCTGTCAGTTAACGGTGATCTGTTTGATGTGAGCAGTCATAGCCTCATGAACGGGGTGTTTTCAAATGAAATTATGGATAGTTACGCTATGGTATGGTTTGTAAAAATTCATACAACTCTTAAACAAGAGGCGGACATCTGGATTTTAGACATAAACAGGAACTGTTGACTCTGAGATAGTCATTTCTTTTCTCTAGACATCATGTTTCTTACCTACCAACAAGTCAGTTAAAATAGAGAAACTCTAAGTTTCTCTTTATTTTAACATTCATCTAAGTTTTATTCTCTCAATTTAGTGTATGTGTGCAAAATTCAATACTATCAGTTAATGGAGCATTTTTCTACTGATTATTTATTTCTATTCTTCTCCATACATGTCATATATCATACTGACACATATTCACTCACACATATATCTTTGAAAATATACTGAGGTCAGTTACATATTGCTGGCCACTTTTCTCTAGGGCCTCAAGTTACAATATCCTTTTAGATACCATTTAGAGTCATTGCTGAAAATGGAGGTGGCAGACATGATTGTCTCCTCATCCAGAAGGTTCAGCTTTTAATTTGAGAATAGACAGGGTCCTACTCCCCTTGCTAATATCATAGTGTCACGCTGACTCCTGGAAAACCTGAAGCCTTCCTACAGTTTTTTTTTTTTTTTTCTTCATAACTTAAAGGCATTAGCTGAATTATCATGGATCAGATATCTGCACAATATAAGATGAGGTTTTGTTTAACATAGATATTTACATTAAACATATCCAGAATAATTGTTTTTGCTGGAGCATTGATAGATCAACCAGTGGAAATTTAATAAGAATATTGCCTGTCCTTGTAAGAGATATTCCCTCTCTGCTGCAAGGTGGGACCAGAGCTCACTGTATCACTCAGTCTTGTCAGGGAAGATGTTCTGTCACTGATTAAAGAGCTGCATGCTCTCTTTAGTCACAGGAACATTTCATGGGGTAACCTTGTTTCTGTCTTAATGGATTCAGGCAATGTAATGAGAGCTACCAAAGTGGACTTGAAGAAACCCTTCGAGAGACAGAGCATGTCACTTCTCACTTACTCACTAATGGCAGTCCCTCCGGGGCCGAGCGAGCCCTTCTGGGCAGAGCTGGGAGAGTCATTACAATGCACCTGTGCTCCTTCCTTTCTTCAAATGCAGCAGAAAGGCACCAGAAGAGATTTTGTATTGTTGTAAGAAACACCAAATACAACTCGCAGGCATCTTAGTCTCATCAGAACTGTCCAATAATATAGTATCAGAGAGAAAAATAATACCCCTGAAATATGCAATGCATACTTTACCTTTGCAAAATACATTTCTACTACTATATATAAAATAGATAACCAAGAAGAACCTACTGTCTAACACAAGGGACTACACTCAATATTTTATACTAACCTAGAAGGAAAAAATCTGAAAAAAAAATATATGTTTGTATAGCTGAACCACTTTTTTGTACAAACTGAAGCTAACAAAATGCTGTGAGCACAAATCAACTTTACTTCAATGAAAAAACTAAATATATATACATATATGTATATGTGTATATATATATATATATATATTTCTGTCTCTGATTTCCCCAGATAGGTAAATATAGAGATCTTTTACATTATATATATCAAGCATATATGTTTTATATATATATATATACATATATATAATGTTTTATATGTATATACATACTAATTATTTTATATGCATATGTATAAAACAATTTAATACCTGAGATGATCAAGCTGTGATTGATGCAGAACAAATAGTTTTATTTCTCAGGAGGAGGGTGGGTCAAGAAAAAAAGACAGATTTACTGAGAGTGCAATTTTATTCTATGGCTTTTGCCAATTTGAAGAAGCAACTAATTCATAAACTATATGGTAAGCACATTTAACTGTTCTAGGATTTTTCTCATGCTTCATGAAAACAGAGATCATAACTGGGAAACCAACTGTAAAATTAAAAGAACTAGATGTTGCCAATAAAGACCATCATTTCAGGAAAATAAATTTGTTTCTTGGAAGCTGTTCTTGAATATATGCTTGAGGTGCCCACAAGAAAACTAATTCAACCGAGAAACAAATTGATCTTGCTTCACTGGTTTATATGAACAGAGTAAAATACACACCAACAAGTTATACCACTTAATAACTTCTTGTTTCCTATAATGAATCAATGACAAGATCACCTTGAATTACTGTATTTTGAAATTGTATGTACAAAGTACCCTAGAACTATAGTTCACAAACCAGATTATGAATTTCATTAAGGACATCTTCAAAGCTAATAGAATCAAGGTAATCAGTATTTGTGTAGTATCCTTATCCATCTTATTTGAGAATTTTGATTTTTGATGGTTTATTAGTATCATTTGTGTGGAGATGAAATAAAATTGCACAATATGACATTGTTGTTGGTGTTTTTTTCTGAAGACATTTTATTGGATCTTATAGAGCAAAAAGAAGCTCATATTTGCAGGCCTTGAATTCTTCCTGATTATGGTTTCAAAAGTTGTTTGTAACTTTTTTACTGAAATTATGTTATATATAGTATTATATAAAGTATAATATATAATAGTAATAATTATATAATTAATAATATATAATATTATATATAATACACACATATAAATATTATGCATAAAATATATATATTATATAAGGCAAGTTGTATTCTTCATTCTCCCAATTTGTAAAAGCTAACAGTTAGTGCATTTCTGTCACATAAGCTTGGGGTCATCATAGAAGGTGACAAAATAAAGCTTAAGCAATTTTCCTGTTAAGGGTTTCTCTAGAGTTCTTTTTCCTTTGCTCTAGGGGAGCAAAGCAAATCTTCCTTGACCATGGACAAAGCAGAAGTGGTCCTCATTAAATAGGGATATTATTTCAAAACAGTGAATGAAGTTTAGGGAGAGGCATAGATTAATCCTCAACATGTTAATCCAATAAACGTATAATAAAAAGGGGAAATATATGCACTTTGTTAACAAATAAATGCAAGTTGAGCACTATCCTTCCAGACTCCATTATTGGGAGATCACAACGATTTGAAAAGTCAGCACTTTAATGTTCTAATATAAGAGATATATTGAGCAAATCAGTAATACAAACTCAATCCAAGAGAAATGTTTAGGTATCAAAGAATGACAATTTACAAACTCTCCAAAACAATAATTTCATCACTCAAAACATTAATGACTAATCATATTTTCATTAGTTTCTTCTAAATAGAAGTTATTTGAAAAAAATACGTTTGCTATTTTGCTACTCTAGACTCTTTTCCTATAAGAAATATATTTTGAACTTATATTACAGATTTAAATTTTATAAATTCAAACTGGAATTTATGTTTGGCTTAATTACATTTTTAGAGTTATAACTGCATTTTCTAATTGTGTTAAATAAATCCTGCTAAAGATGGTACTCCTTATGTCATATTTTTTTAAATAATGGAATTACAAATCTCCTATAAGCATAAAATTAAAGAAATCAGAAAAGAATCCAAAGTTCATTTGTCAAGAGTTTTTTTTAATATTTTATTTCAAAGTGAAAAGTGTGTTCTTTATATATTCTAAAGATCCCTTATTTGAAATAGTTTGTATACTCTATATTTAGGAATTAGCTACTTAACTTACTAATGCTCAAAGATTAATATCATATGTATAATTAATTTAATGCATTAAATATGATATTATATAATATTTTTATTAGCTGTTTGGTCTCATTCCAATATTTATATCTGTTGGTGGTGGTGCATTAGTCGCTAAGTCATGCTGGACTCTTGTGACCCCATGGACTGTGACCCACCAGGGTCCTCTGTCCATGGGATTTCCCAGGTAAGAATACTGGAGTGGGTTGCCATTTCCTTTTCCAGGGTAGCGTTCTGACCCAGGGACCAAAACCTGCTTTTCTGGATTACAGAAAGTCTTCTGCATTGTAGGCAGATTCTTTACCAACTGAGGTTAAGTCAAGTTAAAATGTTGCAGACAATAAGCCAACTCTGACCCTGTTCCATTTGTTCAGTCATTCAGTCATGCCCAACTCTTTGGGATCCCATGGAGTGCAACATATGAGGCTTCCAGGCTTCCCAGTACGTCACTATCTCCTGGGGTTTCCTCAATCTCATGACCATTGAGTTGGGGATGCCATCCAACTGTTTGTCACCCTCCTCTCCTGCCCAAAATCTTTCACAGCATCAGGATATTGTTCAGTGAGTCAGTTTTTTGCATTTCAGACTCTTATATTGACTACAATGGCTATTCCATTTCTTCTAAGGGATTCTTGCCCACAGTAGTAGATATAATGGTTATCTGAGTTAAATCCACCCATTCCAGTCCATTTTAGTTCACTGATGCCTAGAATGTCGATGTTCACTCTTGCCATCTCCTGTTTGACCACTTCCAATTTACCTTGACTCATGGACCTAACATTCCAGGTTCCTATGCAATAGTGCTCTTTACAGCAATATTTACTGTAATTTTTCGGACTTTACTACCATCATCAGTCACATCCACAACTGGGTGTTGTTTTTGCTTTGGCTCATTCTTTCTGGAGTTGTTTCACCACTGATCTCCAGTAGCATGTTGGCTACCTACCAACCTGGGGAGTTCATCTTTCAGTGTCCTATCTTTTTGCCTTTCCATACTGTTCATGGGGTTCTCAACGCAAGAATACTGAAGTGGTTTGCCATTGTCTTCTCCAGTGGACCATGTTTTGTCAGAAATCTCCACCATGATCTGTCTGTCTTGGGTGGCCCTTCAGGGCATGGCTCTTAGTTTCATTGAATTAGACAAGACTGTGGTCCATGTGATCAAATTGGTTAGTTTTCTGTGATTGTGGTTTTCAGTCTGTCTGCCCTGGGGCAGCGGCAGAGAAGAGCTACTACATGCCCAAGGTCGGGGGCGGTGGCCAAGAGGAACTACCCCGCTCCGGAGGTCAGGGGCCCCCCAATGAGGAGCTACCCCACCTCCAAGGAGCGGGTGCTGCATGGGCGCAGGAGGGCCGAGAGGAGCTACTCCACGTTCTAGGTCAGGAGGGGCCGCTGTGAGAAGATACCTCTCATCCAGGGTAAGGAGCAGCAGCTGCGCTTTGCTGGAGCAGCCGTGAAGAGATACCCCACGTCTAAGGTAAGAGAAACCCAAGTAAGACAGTAGGCTTTGCGAGAGGGCATCAGAGGGCAGACACACTAAAACCATAATCACAGAAAACTAGCCAATCTGATCACAGAACCACAGTCTTGTTTAACTCAATGAAACTAAGCCATGCCCTGTGGGGCCACCCAAGACGGTCAGGTCATGGTGGAGAGGTCTGACAGATTGTGGTCCACTGGAGAAGGGAATGGCAAATCACTTCAGTATTCTTGCCTTGAGAACCCCATGAACAGTATAAGGCAAAATGATACGATACTGAAAGAGGAACTCCCCAGGTCGGTAGATGCCCAATATGCTACTGGAGATTAGTGGAGAAATAACTCCAGAAAGAATGAAGGGATGGAACCAAGGCAAAAACAATACCCAGTTGTGAATGGGACTGGTGATAGAAGCAAGGTCCGATGCTATAAAGAGCAATATTACATAGGAACCTGGAATGTTAGGTCCATGAATCAAGGTAAATTGGAAGTGATCAAACAGGAGATGACAAGAGTGAACATCGACATTCTAGGAATCAGCAAAATAAAATGGACTGGAATGGGTGAATTTAACTCAGATGACCATAATATCTACTACTGTGGGCAGGAATTCCTTAGAAGAAATGGAGTAACCATCATAGTCAACAAGAGTCTGAAATGCAGTACTTGGATGCAATCTCAAAAATGACAGAATGATCTCTGTTCATTTCCAAGGCAAACCATTCAATATCACTATATCCAAGCCTATGCCCAACTAGTAATGCTTAAGAAGCCAAAGCTGAAAGGTTCTATGAAGACCTACAAGACTTTTTACAACTAACATACAAAAACGATGTCCTTTTCATTAGGAGGGACTGGAATGCAAAAGGAGGAAGTCAAGAAACACCTGGAGTAACAGGCAAATTTGGCCTTGGAGTATGGAATGAAGCAGGTCAAAGGCTAATAGAGTTTTGCCAAGAGAATGCACTGGTCATAGTAAACACCCTCTTCCAACAACACAAGAGAAGACTCTACACATGGACATCACCAGATGGTCAACACCGAAATCAGATTGATTATATCCTTTGCAACCAAAGATGGAGAAGCTCTATACAGTCAGCAAAAACAAGACCAGGAGCTGACTGTGGCCTGGATCATGAACTCCTTATTGCCAAATTCAGACTTAAACTGAAGAGAGTAGGGATAACCACTAGACCGTTCAGGTATGACCTAAATCAAATCTCTTATGAATATACAGTGGAAGTGAGAAATAGATTTAAGGGACTAGACCACATACAGAGAGCCTGATGAACTATGGACAGAGGTTCGTGACATTGTACAGGAGACAGGGATCAAGACCATCCCGATGGAAAAGAAATGCAAAAAGTCAAAAATGGTTGTCTGAGGAGGCCTTACAAATAGCTGTGAAATGAAGAGAAGCTAAAAGCAAAGGAGAAAAGGAAAGATATTCCCATTTGAATGCAGAGTTCCAAAGAATAGCCAGGAAAGATAAGACAGCCTTCCTTAGCAACCAATGCAAAGAAATAGAGGAAAACAACAGAATGGGAAAGACTAGAGATCTCTTCAAGAATATTAGAGATACCAAGGGAACATTTTATGCAAAAATGAGCTCAATAAAGGACAGAAATGATATGGACCTAACAGAAGTAGAAGATATTAAAAAGCAATGGCGAGAATACACAGAAGAACTGCACAAAAAAGATCTTCATGACCCAGATAATCATGATGCTATGATCACTCACCTAGAGCCAGACATCCTGGAATGTGAAGTCAAGTGGGCCTTAGGAAGCATCACTACAAAAAAGCTAGTGGATGTGATGGAATTCCAGTTGAGCTATTTCAAATCCTGAAAGATGATGCTGTAAAAGTGCTGCACTCAATATGCCAGCAAATTTGGAAAACTCAGCAGTGGCCACAGGACTGGAAAAGGTCCATTTTCATTCCAATCCCTAAGAAGGGCAATCCCAAAGACTGCTCAAACTACTGCACAATTGCACTCATCTCACACGCTAGTAAAGTAATGCTCAAAATTCTCCAAGCCAGGCTTCAGCAATACGTGAACCATGAACTTCCAGATGTTCAAACTGGTTTTAGAAAAGGCAGAGGAACCAGAGATCAAATTGTCAATATCCCCTGGATAATCAAAAAAGCAAGAGAGTTCCAGAAAAACGCCTATTTCTGCTTTATTGACTACACCAAAGCCTTCGACTGTGTGGATCACAATAAACTGTGGAAAATTCTGAAAGAGATGGGCATACCAGACCATCTGACCTGCCTCTTGAGAAATCTGTATGCAGGTCAGGAAGCAACAATTAGAACTGGACATGGAACAACAGACTGGTTACAAATAGGAAAATGAGTACATCAAGGCTGTGTATTAAGCAGGTGTCACCCCGCTTATTTAACTTATATGCAGAGTACATCATGAGAAGTGCTGGGCTGGAGAAAGCACAAGCTGGAATCAAGATTGCCAGGAGAAATATCAATAACCTCAGATATGGAGATGACACCACCCTTATGGAAGAAAGTGAAGAGGAACTAAAAAGTCTCTTGATGAAAGTGAAAGAGGAGAGTGAAAAAGTTGACTTAAAGCTCAACGTTCAGAAAACTAAGATCGCGGCATCTGGTCCCATCACTTCAAGGGAAATAGATGGGGAAAGAGTGGAAACAGTGTCAGACTTTATTTTGGGGGACTCCAAAGTCACTGAAGATGGTGATTGCCATGAAAGTAAAAGACACTTGCTCCTTGGAAGGAAAGTTATGACGAACCTAGGTAGCATATTAAAAAGCAGAGACATTTCCAGTTTTTTAAGAAATCTCCACACTGTTTTCCATAGTGGCTGTACTAGTTTGCATTCCCACCAACAGTGTAAGAGGGTTCCCTTTTCTCCACACCCTCTCCAGCATTTATTGCTTGTAGACTTTTGGGTAGCAGCCATCCTGACTGGCGTGTAATGGTACCTCATTGTGGTTTTGATTTGCATTTCTCTGATAATGAGTGATGTGGAGCATCTTTTCATGTGTTTGTTAGCCATCTGTATGTCTTCTTTGGAGAAATGTCTGTTTAGTTCTTTGGCCCATTTTTTGATTGGGTCATTTATTTTTCTGGAATTGAGCTTCAGGAGTTGCTTGTATATTTTTGAGATTAATCCTTTGTCTGTTTCCTCATTTGCTATTATTTTCTCCCAATCTGAGGACTGTCTTTTCACCTTACTTATAGTTTCCTTTATTTTCTGTGGTGAAACAGACCACCAGCCCAGTTGGGAGGCATGAGTCAAGTGCTCGGGCCTGTTGGGCTGGGAAGATCCAGAGGAATCGGGTGGAGAGGGAGGTGGGATGGGAGACCGGGATGGGGAATTCGTGTAACTCTATGGCTGATTCACATCAATGTATAACAAAACCCACTGAAAAATAAAAAAATTAAAAAAAATAAAAATAAAAAAAAAAAAAAAAAATAAAAAGCAGAGACATTACTTTGCTAACAAAGGCCCATCTAGTCAAGGCTATAGTTTTTCCATTGGTCATGTATGGATGTGAGATTTAGACTGTGAAGAAAGCTGAGCGCCGAAGAATTGATTCTTTTGAACTGTGGTGTTGCAGAAGATGCTTGAGAGTCCCTTGGAGTGCAAGGAGATACAACCAGTCCATCCTAAAGGAAATCAGTCCTGGATGTTCGTTGGAAGGACAGATGCTGAAACAAAAATTCCAATACTTTGGCCACCTCATGTGAAGAATTGACTCATTGGAAAAGACCCTGATGCTGGGAGGGATTGGGGGCAGGAGGAGAAAGGGGATGACAGAGGATGAGATGGCTGGATGGCATCACTGACTCGATGGGCATGAGTTTGAGTAAACCCCGGGAGTTGGTGATGGACAGGGAGGCCTGGTGTGCTGTGATTCATGGGGTCACTAAGAGTCGGACATGACTGAGCAACTGAATTGAACTGAGTGCCAGCCATGTGGGTTCAAGTCCCAATGCAGTTTGGCTGCATTAGAGTCCCACGCCAGGTTTTGGCTGGGTTCAAGTCCAAGCCACATGGGTTTGAGTGCCAAACTGGTTTCTGGCTGTATTCGAATGCCAGCACATGGATTCAGGTCCCAATTTGTGGTAAATGGTTTCAACTTCATTACAAAAAAATGGAGAAACAATGGAAATAGTGACAGACTTTATTTTCTTGAGCTTCAAAATCACTGCAGATGGTTACTGCAGCCATGAAATTAATAGATGCTTGCTCCTTGGAAGAAAAGCTATAACTAACCTAGACAGCAGAGTAAAAAGCAGAGACTTTCCTTTACCAACAAAGGTCTGTATAGTCAAAACTTTGGTTTTTCCAGTAGACATGTATGGATGTGAGAGTTACACCATAAAGTAGTCTGAGCAATGAAGAATTGATGCTTTTGAACTGTGATGTTGGAGAAGACTCTTGTGAGTCCCTTGGACAGCAAGCAGAAGAAAAACTTCAATACTGTGCGAAGACCTGACTCATTAGAAAAGACCCTGATGCAGGGAAAGATTGAAGGCACGAGGAGAAGGGGACAGCAGAGGATGAGATGGTGGATGGCATCACTAACTCAATGGACATGAGTTTGAGGAAGCTGTGGAAGATGGTGAAAGACAGGGAAGCCTGGAATGCTTCAGTCCATGGGGTTACAAAAAGTTGGATACAACTGAACAACTGAGCAGCAACGAGGTTTATCATAGGTTTTCTTTCAAGGAGCAAGTGTCTTTTAATTTCATGGCTGCAGTAACCATCCTCAGTGATTTTGGAGCCAAAAGAGTAGAAGCCAATTCTGACTCCACCTTGGAAAATGTTTTGACTTGCTCTTATTTCTTTTGTAATTACAATAATATATAATGGCCTGTCTCAGAGGACCCAGTCCCTCTGCTTAACTGTAAACATGCTCCCTTGTCTCATAGAGAGACAATCTGGCCTCACCCATAGTGAATAGCAAGAATAACACTCCCTTTACAAATGCTGACCCTTCTTGGAGATGTTTTTTTTTTTCTAGATTTAAGACACTTTTTTATTTTATTTCCTCACTGCCTCTCCCTCTGTATTCTGCCTTTTGACTTTAGTTCCTCATTACTTCTCTCTCTCTCTCTGCCTCCAGAGAGAACCGGCCCTGACAAGATGGTTACTTTGATACATTAGTCTGCCATCTTTTCAAGCTCTTCAAATAAAGTCATATTCCTTGCCTCAATACCTCATCTTTCAGATTCATAGGCCTGTTGTGCAGCAAGCAGAGTGAGACTGAGCTTGGTAACAAAATGCTAAAAAGAATTAATGACTTTCCCACAATTTTTATAAAGTCTAAATTCAAACTACAGATCTTCTCCATATTCATTACAAATTAAAAACAAAAAATTGGGATTAAAAGAGGAAAATATGTAAGTAATATATTTTGTATGTAAAAGTCTGAAGGACTTTCTTAACACAACATTGTTATTAACATGGCAGTGCAAATCCACTTACTTCCCTGGGGCTTTCTGAAATCTTTCCGTGCACACTATTTCCTTAGGAAAGACGAAGGGACCTCATGAGGGTGACTTCAGTTTAACTTTAATTCTGAGACCTGATGCTGTGTTTTGCTTGGGAGGAAGCACAGGAGTAGGTGATTTTGAACAGGTCAACTCTAGAATTTTGGGGCCCTTATTTCTGTTGCCACTGAGATGCCAAATATGTAAAAACCATAAGCCTGGTTTTTACACCAGACCAAATGTAGGAACAGCAGTCTGACCCTCAAATTGCAGCAGCCAGTTCAGGAAACCTACCCATTATCCACAGTGAGTCGGTTTCTTGGGCTGATTGTTGCAGGTTGGGGGTCAGACTTCTGTTTTTACCAATCCAAGAAACCAGCCTGTTTTCTACCTTATAAGTCAGACTTGCAGGAAGGCACACCACTCACTAACTATAGTCACAATCCAGGAAGTCAAAAAATAATATGTATCCAATTGACTCAGAATGACAAGGACTTGATTAATAACTGACAGCTTCCATAATTTTTGTCCTTACTTCCAGTTGGGAACCAACCAGACCAACTAGATAAAGCAAATGTGTTCCCCCATACCTTTGACTCACAGTGTAAAGTCACAATATAGTTAGATTATAATCAGGAAAGGAAGGTAAGTTATCCAAGATGCAAAAGTAATTATTTCTTTCTGGTTAACATTAGGGAAGGCTTCATGAAACAGTTTACATCTGAATTGGGATAAAGCAGCAAATTTGGACTAGAGGCCAAATAACATTTTTGTTGTTGCTGTATGTTATTGTTGCTGCTGCGTTTCCATCATTATCTAATTAGTGTCATTTAACATCCCATTATCCTAGGATTGCAATTGATCAACATTTTAATTGATCTGATTCTAAATTGGTTTCTGATTTTAGAATTTGTCCCACATTTATTTAAATAGCTTTGCATATCTTTATATGTGGATTTTTGTAAGTGGTTCTTGTGTTGAATGGCCTTTGGAAAACAGGATTGCTTGGGTAGTAAACATCCCTATTGAAACTAATTTTTCAAATGTTCATGGGTTCTCATAAAGTGAGAGCTATTTTAAGCTTTATTTTCTTCACCCTCCTATACAGTCCAAGTACATCAAAACCAAGACCTCATACTACTGAAATGGATTTGAAAAACCAAGTCTAAGAAAATTGACCTGAAGAGAATGATAAAACATTCAAACCTGTTCTTTCAAAAATAAGCCTTCAGCATAGTTGCATATGCATATACCTTTAAGTAATGTTTCTGGTGGTAAGCAGTAGGAATTTCCATTCAATTAGTTAAAATAAAAGCACATTCTCAGGGGCTTCAGATTTCAGCATAAAGATGTAAAGAGCTGTGAATAACACCTTTTCCACCGTAACAACTAAGAAAAGACTGGAAGAATAGCAAATTAGTGACTTTTATGAAAGCCTTCAGAGAACTGAGGCTGTTTGTAGGGCAAGGAACTGACATAAAGTATAGAGAGAAGTGGACACCTCTCAAGGGACACTTGAGCATTTGTATACCTGGGTCAAATTTCACCTAACAAAATACAAGCCTGTAAATCAATTTAAGTAGATATTTTGAAAAAAATAGCTAACTGTAGAGTGCGAGCTATTATAAGAGTGTGGAGCTCTGAAAGGCCACAGACATAGGAGTTTCACACATTCCTGCAGGGTTTTCCTCCAAAAACCCCAACCAGGTACCTAAAGGAAAGATTTAAAATAATTCTGAGATGTGACTAAAGAAGATGAAGTGGAATACTACTGAGCCATAAAAAATAATGAAATTTTCCCATGTGTAAAAACATGATGGCCCTCAAGGGTATTACATCGAACGAAATGTTAGAAAAGGACAAATACTGTGTGATATAATGTATATGTGGAATCTAAAAATACACAACAAACTAGTGAATATAACAAAAAAGAAGCAGACTCACCAATATATTTTAGAGAACAACTAGCAGTTACCATTAGAAAAAGGGACGCAGCAAGAGCAACATAGGAGTAGGTGGCTAAAGGGTACAAATTATTAAGTATAAAAAAAGCTATAAGAATGGGCTTCCCTGGTAGCTCAGCTGGTGAAGAATCCACCTGCAATGTAAGAGACCCTGGTTTGATTCCTGGGATGGGAAGATGTCCTAGAGAAAGGATAGGCTACCCATTGAAGTATTCATGGGCTTCCCTGGTAGCTCAAACTGTAAAGAATCTGCCTGCAATGCAGGAGAGCTGGGTTCAATCCCTGGGTTGGGAAGATCCCCTGGAGGAGGGCATGACAACCCTCTCCAGTATTCTTGCATGGAGAATCTCCATGGATAGAGGTCCCTGGCAGACTACAGTCCACTGGGTCACAGACAGGTGGACATGACTGAGTGACTAAGAACAGCACAGCAAGCTACAAGAATACAGTGGGCAACACAAGGGATAGAGTGAATATTTATAATGAATATAAATGGAGTGCATGCGCACTCAGTCGCTCAGTCATGTCCAGTTCTTTGTGACCCCATCCCATGGACCGTAGTCTGACAAGGTCCTCTGTCCATGGAATTTTCCAGGCAAGAATGCTAGAGTTGGTTGCCATTTCCTACTCCAGGGGATCTTCCCAACCCAGGGATCAAACCACGTCTCCTGTGTCTCTTGAGTTGGCAGGAGGATTCTTTATTCCTGTGCAACCTGGTAAGCCATAAATGGAGTACATTCTTTAGAAATTGTGAATCACTATATTATAAATCATAAAATATTATACTGTAATTATACTTCAGTTTAAAAAGAAAATGAATAATCCCAGAAATCTCCCTCTTGATGCCAGTAGCAAAAAAGAAGAGCAGATACTACCAAATTCTGCCAAGACGCAGCTTATCATTCTTTCCTATGGAATAAAATCACCTGGAAAGGGAGTGGCAACCAAAGCATCCAGAGAGCATGTATGGAACTTTATATCAGTTGGGGAAGGGAATGGAAACTAGCATGAAAATTTTGCACTCTATTTCCTCTTTCTTCCCTAAGGAACAGAGCCTTCATCTGCAAGAGAGTAGGAATGTGATATCAAAATATGTAGCCTGAAAGCCCTGGTCCAATAGAAGTGTTGGATAGCAATGAAAGCAAATTCTCAGCAAAATAACAACACAAGAAAATGTTTTCATCTTGACAAAGAATAGCACTTATCTTTTAAAATAACTTACATAATTATGAAACAATGTCCCTGAAGACAGCAAGAGAAAAAGGTGTTGACTTAGGTAACTTTGGAAACTAGTGGGATCTGTAGGAGTAAAAGCAAAAGAAATTGTTCATAACCACAATATTCTAGTTGATAAATTTATGTTCCCCAGGGGTAGAAGTTACCAATTGTAAAACCACTGTACAAGTATTTTGGAATGGAACAATTAAACAGATGGATGACAGATGGTAGGATCTAGGTTTCTTACTGATAGAATGGAAAGTTACAGATAAGCAATGAAAGATTGCTAGAATGAACCATCTGGTAAAGGACCAGAGTTACATTTACAGATATCAGTATGATGATGAACTACTGTTCATCATGAACTAATGTTTCACTTAATAGATAGATGGTTATATATAGAAATATATACATGTTTGCATATATATATATTAAGGTTATGCTCAAAATCTTGCATGGTAGTCTTCATCATCACATGAGTCAATAATTTCTTAATGTCCTAGCTTTAGAAAAGGCAGAGGAATCAAAGATCAAATTGCCAACATTAGCTGGATCATAGAAAAAGCAAGGGTATTTCAGAAAAACATCTACCTCTGTTTCATTGACTATGCTAAAGACTTTGACTGTGTGGATCATAACAAACTGGAAAACTCTTAAAAAGATACAAATAAAGGACCATCTTACCTGTGTTCTGAGAAACCTGTATGCCAGTTAAGAAGCAACAGTTAGAACCTTCTATGGAACAATTATTGGTTCAGGATTGAGAAAGGAGTAAGACAGGGCTGTTTATTGTCACACTGTTTATTGTTTACTTAACTTATACTCAGAGTACACCAGGCTGGATGAATTACAAACTGGAATCAAGATTCCTGGGAGAAATATCAACAACCTGAGATGTGCAGACAGTACCACTCTAATGGTAGAAAATCAAGAGGAACTAAAGAACCTCTTGATGAGGGTGAGAGAGGGGAGTGAAAAGCTGGCCTGAAATTCAACATTAAAAAATCTAAGGTCATGGCATCTGTCCCCATCACTTCATGACACATAGAAGGGGAAAAAGGGGAAGCAGGGACAGATTTCCTCTTCTTGGGCTCTAAGATAACTGAGGATGGTGACTGCAGCCATGGAACTAGAAGATAGTGCTTTTTGGAAGGACAGCTATGACAAACCTAGACAGTGTGTTAAAAAGCAAAGACATCACTTTGCCAACAAAGATCCTTATAGTAAAGGCTATGTTCTTTCTGGTAGTCATGTAGGGTTGTGAAAGCTGGACAATAAGGAGGGCAGAGCACTGAAGAATTGATACTGGAGAAGACTCTTGAGAGTCCTTTAGACAGCAAGGAGATAAAACCAGTCAGTCTTAAGGGAAATCACCCTGAATACTCATTGGAAGGACTGAAGATGAAGCTGAAGTTCCAATACTTTGGCTACTTGATGGGAACAACTGACTTATCGGTAAAGATCCAATGCTAGGGAAAGACTGAAGGCAGAGGATAAAAGGGCAATAGAAAATGACATGATTGGATGGCATCATCAATGCAATGGACATGAACTTAGGCACACTCCAAGAAATGGTAAGGGACAGGGAAGCCTGGCATGCTACAGTCGATGTGACTGCAAAAAGTTGGACAAGACTTGGTGACTGAACAATGGAAACAAACATAATATGCACACAAATGTGTGTATACTTCCTTGCTACATCAGGTAAGAGGGCTTAGGAGTAAAGACACTCCAGTAGCAGTGTTACACTCAGCATTCATATCTTAGTTTCCAAAATAATTCTTTAATAAAAGGAACCAGGATTTCTTGAAAAAAAAAAATCGTGTATGATACTAGCACTTGGGTAAGAAGTATGCAAGATGTACCTGGATATCTTGTAATACCAGGAAAGAAGAAAGTGAGAGGTAAGACTATAGCAAAAGAACATTTGAAAAACGTCCCAATTGTTAAAGCTGAAAATAATCTATTTCTATAAAAAGCCACCTTTAATACAAAGAAATAGATAATCTAAAAGTTAAAAGATAAAGAAAGATATACCACAGAAACATTCATCAAAAGATAGAGGGATGAATGTTGTTTCCAGTTCCATGTATAAGAAGCCTGGAAGTCATTTCCTCTTCTTGTTGTCCAGTCCCTTAGTTGTGTCCAATGTTTTGCAACCCTGTGGACTGTAGCATGCCAGGCTTACCTGTCCTTCACCAACTCCCTGAGTTTGCTCAAATTCATGTCCATTGATTGATGATATTATCTAACCACGTCATTCTTAGCCACCCATTTCTCCTTTTACTTTTGGTCTTTTCCTGCATCAGGGTCTTTTCCAAGGAGTTGGCACTTAGCATTAGATGGCCAAAGTGTTGGAGCTTCACGTTCATCTTCAGTCCTTCTCTGAATATACAGGGTTAATTTCCCTTAGGATTGACTATTTTGACCCCCTTGTTGTCAAAAGTACTCTCAAAGGTCTTCTCCAGCATCACAATTTGAAAGTATAAATTCTTCCATGATCAGCCTTCTTTATGGTCCAACTCTCACATTCATACATGCCTACTGGAAAAACTATAGCTTTGAGTATATGAACCTTGTTGGCAAAGTGATGACTCCACTTTTTAGAACACTGCCTAAATTTGCCATAGCTTTCATTCTGAGAAGCAAGAGGAGTCTTTTAATTTCATGGCTGCAGTCACAGTCCACAGTGATTTTGGAGACCAAGAAAATAAAGTCTGTCACTGCTTCCACTTTTTTACACTTCTATTTGCCATGAGGGATGGGACCAAATGATTTGACCTTCATGTTATTATTATTATTTTTTAATATTGAGTTTCAAGTCAGCTTTTTCACTCTCTTCTTTCGCCCTCATTGAGAGGCTCTTTAGTTCCTCTTCACTTTTTGCCATCTGCATATCTGACGTTGTTGATATTTCTCCCAGCAATCCTGATCCAAGCTTGTAATTCATTCAGTTTGGCATTTCTCATGAGGTACTCTGCATATAAGCTAAATAAGCATGCTAACATTATACAGCCTTGACGCACTTCTTTCCCAGTTTGGAAACAGTCCATTGTTCCATGTTCAATTCTAACTGTTGCTTCTTGACTTGCATGCAGGTCTTGCGGGAGATAGGTAAGGTGCTCTGGTATTCCCATCTCTAAGAATTTTCCACAGTTCGTTGTGATACACACAATTGAAGTCTTTAGTGTAGTCAATGAGGCAGAAATGTTTGATTTTCTGTAATTCTCTTACTTTTCCATGATCCAACAAGTTTTGGCAATTTGATCTCTGATACTTCTGCCTTTTCTAAATCCATCTTGAAAGTCTGTAAGTTCTCGGTTAATATATTGTTGAAACCTATTTAGAGATTTTTGAGCATTAACTAGCAGCATGTGAAATGAGTGCAATTGTGCAGTAGTTTGAACATACTTTGGCATTGCCCTTCATTGGGGTTGGAGTAAAAACTGACTTGTTCCAGTCCTGTGGCAACTGCTGAGTTTTCCAAATTTTCTGACATATTGAGTGCAGCACTTTCACAGCATCATCTTTTAGGATTTGAAATAACTCAACTGGAATTCCATCACCTCCAGTACCTTTAGTTTTTCTTGTAGTGATGCTTCCTAAGGTCCACTGGTTTTGCACTCCAATATGTCTAGTTCTAGGTGAGTGATCTCACCATCGCAGTTATTTTGGTCATTAAGACATTTTTTGTATAGTTTTTTTTTAATGTATTCTTGCCACTTTTCTTAATATATTCTGCTTCTATTAGGTCCATAAAGTTTCTGTCCTTTGGTGTGCCCCTCTTTGCATGAAATGTTTCCTTGTTATCTCTAATTTTCTTGAAGAGAGCTCTAGTCTTTCCTATTCTGTTGTTTTCTCTAATTTCTTTGTACTGTTCACATAGGAATGTTTTCTTATGTCTCATTGGTATTCTATGGAATTCTACATTCAGATGTGTGTATCTTTCCTTTTCTCCTTTGCCTTTTGCTTCTCTTCTTTTCTCAGCTATTTGTAAGGTCTCATGAGACAACAATTTTGTTTTTTGTACATCTTTTTCTTGGGGATGGTTTTGATCACTGCCTCCTTTACAATGTTACAACCTCCATCCATAGTTCTTCAGGCATTCTCTCTATCAGATCTATTCTCTTGAATCTATTTGTCACCTCCACTGTATCATCATATGGAAATTCAGTTCAGTTCAGTTCGGTTGCTCAGTCATGTACGACTCTTTGTGACCCCATGGACTGCAGCATGTCAGGCTTCCCTGTCCATCACCAACTCCAGGAGTTTGCACAAACTCATGTCCATCTAGTTGGTGATGTCATCCAACCATCTCATCCTCTGTCGTCCCCTTCTCCTCCTGCCCCCGATCCCTCCCAGCATCAGGGTCTTTCCCAATGAGTCCACAGTCCACTTGAGGTGAACTCCAAAGTATTGGAGTTTCAGCTTTAGCATCAGTCCTTCCAATGAACACCCAGGACTGATCTCCTTTAGGATGGACTGGTTGGATCTCCTTGCAGTCCAAGGGACTCTCAAGAGTATTCTTCAACACCACAATTCAAAGGCAACCATTCTTTGGCGCTCAGCTTTCTTTATAGTCCAACTCCCACATCTATACCTGAATACTGGAAAAACCACAGCTTTGACTAGATGGACCTTTGTTGTCAAAGGAATGTCTCTAATTTTTAATATGCTATCTAGTTTGGTCATAGCTTTTCTTCCAAGTGTTCTACCTGTAGTCCGAGTCCCCAGTCGGGAAAGAAGACTCCTCGAAACAATGCAACTCGCAATAGGGGAATTTATTAGACTCGAGCCAGGGTCTCCCGCCCTCACCAGGTGTGTGAGGACGAAAGGCCCCGAGCCCCAGTTCTCTTGGGTATTTATTAGGTCAAAATAAGCAGCAGGTAGTTGGCGCAATCGAATTGGTTACACAGTGGGTAGTAGGCGCAAGCGGATTGGTTACACAGTTGCAAGGTAATTTTTGTTGGCCCAACGTGAGGCTTTCCCCTGATAGGTTCCCTTTTTTCTGGCTAGGCATATGTTGATTGGCTGGCTCCAGGAGGCCTGATAATTATGTTACCCCGGGAAACCAGGCCTACTCCTAATCTAGGCTGCCTGCCATGGCATTAGCCGTGACAGCCTCACACAAGGAGTAAACATCTTTGAATTTCATGGCTGCAGTCACCATCTGCAGTGATTTTGGAGCCTCCTAAAATAAAGTCTTCCACTGTTTCCATTGTTTCCCTATCTATTTGCCATGAAGTGATGGGACTCAATGACATGATCTTAGTTTTCTGAATGTTCAGTTTTAAGCCAACTTTTTCACTCTCCTCTTTTAACTTTAATCATGAGGCTCTTTATTTTCTCTTGCTTTCTGCTATAAGGTTGGTGTCATCTATGTATCTGTGGTTATTGATATTTCTCCTGGCAGTCTTGATTCCAGCTTGTGTTTCATCCAGTTCAGCATTTCTCATGATGTCCTCTGCATATAAGTTAAATAAGCAGGGTGACAATATGTTCCTTTCCCGATTTGGAACCAGTCTGTTGTTCTCTGTCCAGTTCTTACTGTTGCTTCTTGACCTGCACAGAAACTTCTCAGGAGGCAAATAAGGTGGTCTTCTATTCCCATCTCTTTAAGAATTTTCCACAGTTTGTTATGATGTACACAGTCAAAGGTTTTGATGTAGTCAATAAAGGTGAAGTAGATGTTTTTCTGGAATTATCTTGCCTTTTCTATGATCCAAGAGATGTTGGCAATTTGATCTCTAGTTCATCTGCCTTTTCTAAATCCAGCTTGGACATCTGGAAGTTCACAGTTCACACACTGTTTAAGTCTGACTTGGAGAATTTTGAGCATCATTCTGCTAGTGTGTGAGATGAGTGCAATTGTGTAGTAGTTTGAACACTCTTCTGTATAGCCTTTCTTTAGGATTGGAGTGAAAACTGACCTTTTCCAGTCCTGTGGCCACTGCTGAGTTTTCTAAAATTTGCTGGCACATTGAGTGCACTCCATTTCTTCTCAGGGATACTTGCCCACAGTACTAGCTATAATGGTCATCTGAATTAAATTCACCCATTCCAATCCATTTTATTTCACTGATTCCTAAAATGTCGATTTTCACTCTTCCATGTCCTATTGGACCACTTCCAATTTACCTTGATTAATGGATGTAACATTCCAGGTTCCTATGCAATACTGTTCTTCACAGCATCGGGGTTTACTTCCATCAGCAGTCACATCCGCAACTGGGCTTTGTTTTTGCTTTGGCTCAGTCTCCTCATTCTTTCTGGAGTTATTTATTCACTGATCTCCAGTAGCATATTGGGCACCTACAAACTTAAGGAGTTCACCTTTCAGTGTCATATCTTTCTGCCTTTTCATACTGTTCATGGGGTTCTCAAGGCAAGAATGCTGAAGTGCTTTGCCATTGCCTTCTCCAGCGGACCATGTTTTGTCAGAATTCTCTACCATAACTCGTCCCTCTTGGGTGGCCCTGCAAAACATGGCTCATAGTTTTATTGAATTAGACAAGGCTATGGTCCATGTGATCAGTTCAACTAGTTTTCTGTGACTGCGTTTTTCATTCTGTCCACCCTCTGAGGGATAATGATAAGAGTATTATGGAAACTTTCTGATGGTAGAGACTGGCTGTGGAGGAAATTGGTTCTTATTTTGATGGGCGAGGCCATGCTCAGTATATCTTTAATCCAATTTTCTGTTGATAGACAGGGCTGTGTCCCTCTCCCCACCGCCCCACCCCGTTGTTTGACCTGAGACCAAACTAGGGTGGAGGTAATGAAGATAATGGCAACCTCCTTCAAAAGATCCTGTGCAGACACTGCTACATTTAGTGTCCCTAACCCTGAAGCAGGCCACCGCCGACCCACACCTCCAGTGGAGACTCCTGGGTACTCACAGGCAAGTCTGGGTCAGTTTCTTTTGGGCCACTGGTCCTTTTTCCAGGGTCCTGGTGCACACAAGATTTTCCTTGTGTCCTCCAAGAGTCTGTTTCCCCAGTCCTGTGTAAGCTCTGGCAGCTCTATGGTGGAGTTAACGGCGACCTCCTCCAAAATGGCTTATGCCATAGCCAGGTCTGCTGCATCCAGAACCCCTGCCCCTGCATCAGGCCACTGCTGACCCATACTTCCATAGGAGACACTCAAACACTCAAAGGCAGGTCTGGTTCAGTCTCTGTGGGGTCTCATGGTTTGCAAAAGGTTTTGTTTGAGCCCTCTGAGTGTCTCTGGTGGGTATGGGGTTTGATTCTAAATGTGATTTTGTCCCTCTTACCATCTTGCTTGGGCTTCTCCTTTGCCCTTGGATGAGGGGTATCTTTGTTTACTGTGTTCCAACATTCTCCTTTTGATGGTTATTCAGAAGTGAGTTATAATTTTGGAGTTCTTGCAGGAGAAGATGAGTGCACATCTTTCTACTCTGCCATCTTGATCCAGGGAAACCATAATGGACTTGATCTAGGTCAAATAAGGATATATATACATACTTTACACACTGCTTAAGTCTAGCTTGATGGATTTTTAGCATAATCTTGCCAATATGTGAAATGAGCACAACTGTATAGTAGTTTGGGCATTCTTTGGCATTGCCCTTCTTTGGGATTGGAGTGAAAACTGACTTTTTCTAATCCTGTAGCTACTGCTGAGTTTTCCAAATTGGCTGGCATATTGACTGCAGCACCACATTTTAGGATTTGAAATAACTCATCAGGAATTCCATCACCTCCACTAACTTTCCTTAGTAATGCTTCACACTCCAGGATGTCTGACTTTAGGTGAGTGATCATGCCATCATGGTTATCTAGATCATTAAAGCCTTTTTTATATAGTTCTTCTGTATATTCTTGCCCCCTTTTCTTAATCTCTTCTGCTTCTGTTAGGTCCCTACCATTTTTGTCATTTATCAGGCCATCCTTGCATGAAATATTCCCTTGATATCTCCAATTTTCTTGAAAAGATCTCTTGTATTTCCTATTCTCTTGTTTTCCTCTATTTCTTTGCATTGCTCATTTAAGCAGACCCTTCTATTCTCTGGAAGTCTGCATTCAGTTGGTTATATCTTTCTTTCTTTTTTAAAAATTTATTTATTATTTTACTTTACAATATTGTATTGGTTTTGCCATACATTGACTTGAATCCTCCATGGGTGTACATGTGTCCCCCATCCTGAACCCTTTCTCTCTTGCCTTTCACTTCTCTTAATTCCTCAGTTATTTATAAAGCCTCCTCAGACAGACACTTTGCTGTCTTGCATTCCTTTTTCTTTGTGATGGATTTGATCACTGCTTCCTGTCCAAGGTTACAAACATCTATCCATAGTTCTACAGCCACTTTGTCTATTAGATCTAATCCCTTGAATCTATTCATCACTTTTACTGTATAATCATATGGGATTTGATTTAGATCATACCTGCCTGGCCTAGTGGCTATCCCTACTTTCTTCAATTTAAGTCTGAATTTTGCAATAATAAACTCATAATTTCAGGAGCAGTCAGCTCCTGGTCTTGTTTTTGCTCACTGATAGAGTTCTTCTTCTTAACAGCATGCAAAAATTTGAAAAGACTGAAAAATCAACAATTTTCCTTGAATATTTAAGAGAGAGAAGGAGTAAAACTTGCCTCCAAAATAAAGAGACAGAAAAGTTAATATAGGAGTCACTGCTTAGCAGAGAACAGATTAGGAACAGAAACCACTGCAGGAACTAGTGGCAGAGTAGGAAAACCTTAGATGTAATTGAAGAATTGCTGGAGTCTCCATCTGAATGAATCTGAGACTTAAAAACCCAAGGGAAATGGAGTCATGGAAAGCCCCCACAATATTTTGAAATTTATCTTTGTGAATTTGGCCAGTTGCCTATAGTGAACCCTGGAGAAAATTTCTGTCAAGCTTGCAACAGTCAAAAAGGAATCGTTTTGAAACATACCAGAGCACTTCTGGCTTCCCTGGTAGCTCAGCTGGTAAAGAATCTGCCTGTAATGCAGGAGACCACAGATCTTCGTGGGTAAAGAAAATCTCCTGGAGAAGGGATAGGCTAACCACTCCAGTATTCTTGGGTTTCTCTGATGGCTCAGATGGTAAGTAATCTGCCTGCACTGCAGAAGACCTAGGTTCAAACCCTGGGTTGGGAAGACCCCCTGGAGAGGGGAACCCACTCCAGTATTCTTGCCTGGAGAATTCCACCCATGGGGTCACATAGAGTCTAACAGTACTGAGCAACTTTCACTTCAAGAAAAGAGCACTTCTTTCTTCTTAACAAGGAAGAAGGCCTACCTTCAGGGAAAAACTAGTTAACCAGGGCCTAACCTCTTGGGGTACTCTCAGATCCTAACTGTCCTGAGGGAAGGGAAATATTCAATGCCAGTCAACAATAGCCTCCCATGTTAGAAAATGGAAATACCCAATCTTGGCCCACTCTACTCATCTGTACCATTTCATAAAAAGAAAACTGAGAAACACTTGTGAAATTCACAATCTTGAGGCATAGCATCACTGAACAACTGAGAGCTAATTATAGGACTGTAGAATACTTCTTTTGGTCTTAACACTTCATCAATACATTACTAAAGACATATTTATAACAGATCTTTTACCTGGTACATCATGTCTAACTATAAAGGAAAAAATACAAGATATACCAAAAGGTAAATATATATATATATATATATATATATATATATATATACACACACACACACACACACACACACACACAGAATCAGACAAAATAAACATGTTGGAAAGATCAGACTGACAATTTAGGCCAACTATGACCAGACACCTGGTTGGATGGTATTGCTGACTCAATGGACATGAGTTTGAGCAAACTCCAGGAAATGATGACAGACAGAGAAGCCTGGTTTGCTGCAGTCTGTGGGGTTGCAAAGACTCTGAGATGACTGAGGAACTGAACACCAAGAATGATAAACATGCTTGGAGCTATAATGGATAAGGTAGACAGCATGCAGCAGTAGATGGGCAGCATATGCAGAGATGGAAATGCAAAGGAAAAAAACCAAAAATAAATGTTAGAGGCAAAAACACTGTAATAGAAATGAAGAATGGATTTGATGTGTTCAAGTAATCAAAGTTATGGTTTTTCCAGTAGCCACGTATGTATGTGAGAGTTGAACCATAAGGAAGACTGGGTGTTGAATAATTGATGCTTTTGAACTGTAGTGTTGGAGAAGACTCTTGAGAGTCCCTTGGACTGCAAGGATATCAAATCAGTTAATCCTAAAGGAAATCAACCCTGATTATTCATTGGAAGGACTGATGCTGAAGCTGAAGCTCCAATACTTTGGCCACCTGATACAAACGGCTGACTCTCTAGAAAAAGACCCTGATGCTGGGAAAGATTGAAGGCAGGAGGAGAAGGGACAACAGAGGATGAAATGGTTTGATGGCATCAGTGACTCAATGGACATGAGTTTGAGCAAGCTCTGGGAGACGGTGAAGGACAGGGAAGCCTGGCATGCTGCTTTCTATGGAGTCACAAAGAGCTGGGCATGACTGAGTGAATGAACAACAATAACAAATTCATAAAATGGACACAGTCGGGGAAAGAAGTTGTGAGCCTGAAGAATATAAATAAAATCTCCAGAAAACAAAAAGCAAAGAGAACAAAACCTAAAAAAAACAGATAGAATATCCAACTACTGTGGGACAACTGTAATTGTCTGCAATGGGAATATCAAAAGAAGAAGCTAGAGAGAAAAGAACAGAATACACATTTGAAAAAATAATGACTGAAATTTCACCCAAATCAAAGTCAGACACAAAATCACTGATCCAGGAAGCTCAGAAAACACCAACAGGATAAATGCCAAAACAATTACAGAAAAAAAAAAAAAAAAAAAAAAAAAAAAAAACCTTTACCTAGGAATATCATTTTCAAGATGCAAAGACAAAGGAAATCAAAGATAAAGGAAAAGCAAAATCCTGAAAGAAGCCAGAGGGAAAGGTGTTTATCTTACCTATTGAGGAACAAAGTTAATAATTATATCCAATGTCTTCAAGAACATGCAAGCAAGAAGAAAATGGAAAGAAATATTTAGTGTTTAGAGAAAAGCCCCATCAACATAGATTTCTGTACCATGTAATATTATTCTCCAAAAGTGAAGGAGAAATAGACTCTAGAGGAAACAATAATTGTAGGAATCTGTTGCCACTAGACCTGCACTGCAAATAATGTTCAAAGAAGTATATTACAGAAAGAAAAGATAATATAGCTCAGAAATTCACTTTAAAAATTTAAGGAAAAATTACAAAACAACATCGAAGAAAGAATAAATGAAAATAAAATTAAAACTTTTATTTTTTGCATTCTAAAAACAAGCAAAAATATAGAGGGGATATTTATTCTGGAAAATTTGACTTCAAGACAAGAAAGAGTATCACAGATAGAGAAAGATTTATGTAATTATGATGGAATATTCTTCAAGATGGCATAATAAACCTAAATGTCCATGAAACAAGCAGAGCTTCAAAGTATGTAAGGCAAAAACAGATAGGCCTGAAGAAAGAAATAGACAACTTCACAATTACAGATGAAGTTTTCAACATTTCTTTCTCCATAATTGACAGAATAGGAAGAAAATTCATAAAGGATATATATGTAACCTAAAAAACTCAACTAATTTGATCTAGTTGTACTTATAGAACACTTAAACAACAGAAGAATGCTCATTCTTCTCAAATGACCATGGAGTATCCATCAAGATAGAACTGAAACCATACAACTCAGATTTGGACTCGAACCCATGGTCTTTTAATTGAGATCACACAGGTGGTCTCAGGACTTAATGATGCTCAGGTTCTTGATGTCTCTTCATGGTAAGAATCCAGTGAGAAACATTGATGGGTAAGAAGTGGATTTATAATGTTGAGAGAGAAACACAATCCACAGATAGTGTGACTGACTCTTTACGACCCCATGGACTGCAGCCTGCCAGGTTCCTCTGTCTGTGGGTATTCTCCAGGCAGGAATACTTCAGAGGGCTGCCATGCCCTCCTCCAGGGGATCGTCCCAACCAAAGGATCGAACCCAGGACTCCCACATTGCAGGCAGATTCTTTACTATCTAATTAGTTTTATGTGCTGGGTAATTGTATAGGCTAATAAGTGGGATGGAGAAGGCAATGGCAACTCCAGTACTCTTGCCTGGAAAATCCCATGGATGGAGGAGCCTGGTGGGCTGCAATCCATGGGGTCGCAAAGAGTCGGAAACGACTGAGCCACTTCACTTTCACTTTTCACTTGCATGCATTGGAGAAGGAAATGGCAACCCACTCCAGTGTTCTTGCTTGGAGAATCCCAGGGACGGCAGAGCCTGGTGGGCTGCCGTCTATGGGGTTGCACAGAGTCGGACACGACTGAAGTGACTTAGCAGCAGCAGCAGCAGCAATAAGTGGGAGGATTATTTCAACTATTTCAAAGACGGGACATGGATTTCCATGAATTGGGCCACTGCTCAATTTTTGACCTCTAATGGTTGGGCTCAGAACTGTCAAGGTTCTGGTGGATATGTCATTTAGTTAACTCATTATAGTGAGCATATAATAAGGCTTAAGGCTACTAGAAGCTGAATTTTCCAGCATCTTGGACCTACTTGGTACTAATCAGTTTTTTATCATGTCCTATGGCTATGTCATTCTTTTAAAAATTGTGCTCTGCTCCCTTCTCTCCTGTTTCAGAAGAAAGAATTTAAAAGCAGAAATAATGCAAAGTATCTTCTCAGATCATAACATAATTAAATTAGAAGTTGATAACAAAAGTGTCTATAAAATCTTCAAATATCTTTAAATTAAACAATATAGTACTAAATAACCAGAGCACAAAGAGGAAATTTCAAAGGAAAATTTGTAAAAAAAAAAAAAAAAAAAAAAAAAAAAAAATTCAATTAAATATAAACTAAAATACAAGTAATTGAGATTCATTTAGCACCAAAATTATAGCCTTAAGAGGACATGCTAGCAAAGAAGAAAGGTCTGTAATCAGTAATCTAAGCTTCTTCATTAAGAAATTAAAGAATAGCAAATTAAACCTAAAGCAAGCAGAAAGAATGTAATACTGTAACAGTAGAAATAACTGAAATTGTAAACAGAAAAACAAAAGGAAAAATCATTTTTTAAAAAGCCAATCATTTGAAAATAATATAATTGATTATTTTTTAGTTAGTATAATTTAAAAAAAGTAGAGATATATTTTGCTAAACAGATGAATTCACAACTAAAGAGTTTGCATGCTGTAACTAAAAATTCTGCACGTCACAAAGAAAACTGAAGATCCCAAGTGTCACAACCAAGACCCAGTGCAGCCATATAAATAAATATAAATAATAAAAAGTAGTGAGAGAATATCATGAGCAATTTTATGTTCATAAATTGAACAACTTAGGTGACACAACCACTTCATTGAAAGTCACAACTATCCAAACTCACTCAAAAGCAAAAATATCACCTGGACGTCTTCTATCCATTAAAGCAATTGAGTTTGTAATTAAAATCATTTAAAAATACACCTTAGAACCTAATAATTTTGCTGGCAAAATGGAACGGGGGAGAGCTTTCCCAAGGACCCAACTGAACAAGGTCAGGTAAGGTCCCTGAGCAACTTTAAACTTGCAATATAGGCAAGACACGGAAGAGCTTGCTCCTGGCCTGATTATACTTTCAATTACCCCAGGGCTAAGTATTTCTCAAGTGTGGAGCCTAGGGAGATTTGGAATCTCAAACCTATCCTCTGCAATAGCATTTCTCAGGAATCCTCTAAAGAGAAAGTGACATTGCCAGGATAATTTTGAAGAACATTTTATTTAGCTACAATTCTGCTGTCATTTTCTATGTGTTTGGTATTTCACTCCCCTTTTGATTAATAGAGACATTCTCATAAATAAAAGATCTTGGTCTCTTGAAACTGTCTGTCTTGCTCTCTTATTTCTCCTGTGAAGTCATAATCCCCCATTTGTGACATCACTGTCTTCACTGCAATCAACAGTGATGCTTCAAGCTGGGGATTAAATGCTCCAGAAGAGGAAGGCTTTACAAGAGCAGGGGAACTCTCAAAAAAAAAGAGGTTCAATTAACATGGAAATGCTTCTTTAAAAAAAAAAAAAAAAAAAAAGATTGTGGGGATAGGGGGACAGGAGCAAAAGATGAATAGATAGTCCCAGTGACTGGAGTGGTTTACTTTGAAATAATGAATTTGATCTTCTTAACTCTAGCTAAAATAGAAATCATCACCCTCTTGAATGAATAAATATTCAATATTAAGGAAACACTAAAGATTATAACCCATTAAAGGCTGTGGGATATAAATATGAATATTGTTCCTCCGGCATAATTTCCATATGGGCCTGTTAACTTGACCATGGCCAAAGGAACATTAGAGAATGGGTTGGTACAAGAATCAGTTGTGTTTCCAAATATGCATGATTTGTCCTGTCCTCCCACTTCAATATCACTTTGTAGCAACCTTTATCCCCATCTTTAATTCCACTAGGGTTTATCAGCCATCCTTCAGTTTATTAAAATCTCTAAGCTCTTTTCCCCTTCAGTGTTTCACTCTCTGTTGTCCTTCATCCAGGAGTACTCTTCCTCCACCCTTGTTCCAAACCTTGTTCTGTTAATCATTCAAGTCCAAACAATAATGATGCTTCCCCAGAGAGCTCTCTATTGAACCCTTGTCACTCCCATCCACATTTGTTGTTGTTCAGTCACTCAGTTATGTCCAACTCTTTGCAAACTCATGGACTGCAGCAGGCAGGCTTCCCTGTCCTTCATCATCTCCTGGAGCTTGATCAAACTCATTTCCATTGGATAAGTGAATCCATCCAACCATTCATCCTCTGTTGTCCCCCTTTCCTCCTGCCTTCAATCTTTCCCAGCATCAGGGTCTTTTTCTAATGAGTCAGCCCTTCGCATCGAGTGGCCAAAGTATTGAAGCTTCAGCTTTAGCATCAGTCCTGCCAATGAATATGCAGGATTGATTTCCTTTAGGATTGACTGTTTGATCTCCTTGCAGTACATCTCAACAGTTTTCTCCAATACCACAGGTCAAAAGCATCAATTCTTTGACCCTCAGCCTTCTTTATTGTCCAATTCTCACATCCATACATGACTACTGGAAAAAGCCAGCTTTGACTATATGGACCTTTGTTTGATCTCAATGAACCTTTATATTTCCTAGTAACTGTCATGATTCTAGTATATGTTTATGTGTTTGATGTTTCTGTGTACTGTCTCCTTTAAATGTTCTATTTTTCATGAATGCAAGCAACACATCTGCTCTAGTAGTGCTACAGGTCAGTACTTAGGACAAAACCTGGCAGGCACATATAGTTGTATCACATTCATAAAGAAACCAAGGTTGTATGGCTTCCTTCAGGGATTCTGCAGGAAAAATCTCTTCATTGAATGAAGATTAAATGGCTTCCAAATTCACATCAAGCTATACATCTATGTGGGAGATCCCAGGTGCCACTAGTGATAAAGCAGCCACTTGCCAATGCAGGAGACATAAGAGGCATGACTTTGATCCCTGGGTTGAGAAGATCTCCTGGTGGAGGGCATGAGAACCCACTCCAGTATTCTCGTCTGGACAATCCTGTGAACAGAGGAGACTGGCGGGCTACAGTCCTTAGGGTTGCAAAGAGTTGGACATGACCGAAGGGACTTAGTACGTAGTATGCATATGTTTTTATAGTTCCTGAAGTAATTCTCCTAGTTGCTCTCATCACATATCCTCTGTTCTCTAGTGTTCCACCAATGAAAATGAGCATGGATATAGAACCCAATAAAGGGAGAGGGCTTCATTCTGGGAATTATTTATATAAATATTTACAGGGACTATATTTGTATAAGTAAGTTGACCAAATAATCTATCAACTAATAAGAACTCTGTTATGTGTAAAGGGGAGTGTTAGCAATAATTATGCTACAAAAATAAACCAGAATGGTCTTATGCTAATTGGACATATGGTGACCTTATGTATCAGATATTTTGGTAAACCTTAGAGAAGATATATATAGAAGATAAAATGTTTATCTTTAAATGTCACATAGTATATTGGAAAGGTGGTATATATAAACTCATAGCTATAAAATGATACAGTTGTCTTCTCAAGAGGGTTATAGATAAAGTGCTGTAGATATGCAGAATAAATATCTCTGAAGAGATCAATGACTGTTTCCAAAGAGTAAAAATTATGTTAATCAGGTACTAACAGACTAATTCTTCAAATAATCCCATATAGCATGATACAAACATATTAGACTATTCTGTATCAATGCCTTAAACCGATTTAACTTATGGCTACAAGATACACTTGCAATGTAAAGAAAGAGAAGAGAGTTCTAGACTCATATATATATATATATATATATATATATATATATATATATATATATATATATATATATATATTCATATATTTGAGGCTTATTTCTCAAACAAGACATCCTATAGGAAAAGACTTGCTTCTTTTCTTGTCACCTTTACACACTATCAACAAGTTGTTGGTTCCCCAAACATCCTCAGTCACATTGTGTTGATTGATTAGTTGTTTAACTGGGCTAAGCACAAAAGATTGCTTGTCATGTATAGTGATACAGAATTAGGCCAGTAAAATAATATATCCTCACTCCTTGTTTTTTATAAAATATGATTATCGCAGAATTTATAATTCTAAGCATGATGTTGATGAAACAAAAACATTGGTCCATTGATACTGGACATTGATACTGGAAGCTTCAATGGTCCCAAGCAGCATGAAGTTGACCCATACTGGGTCTGAAATGGGGCTGTTAAATTTTACCCAAAGGTATTACTTTTTTCAGAATTTTAAAATTAAACTAAGTCAAGTTGGACTCAAGAAGATCACGGAGGAAGAAGCTTCAGCTTGGAAACAAGAAATAACTTGTCTTTCAGATACCAAGAAGTAGAATGTGACAAAACTCTAATACCCTGAGTCCCAGTTGAGAATACCTTTCATGCTGCCTTTCATTAGTGAGTCCCCCCCCATTGTAACAAGATACTTGACTTGTGACTGCTAATTTGGCATGTAAGTTTCCAGCAGCTCTAGGTATAAAGATAGTTCTGTTACTATTGTCTAATGAGAAAGAAAGCATGTATCCTACCCCCCACAATTGCTCCCTGCCTTATCTACACATGTAGAAGTCTTTAAAATTTATGGGGATCAAATACTTAAAAAAAAAAAATCTAGAAACGTCACCAATCTTCAACTTTCATTACCTTTGAATCAAAGGTATAAGAAATCGGACCCCTAAGGCAAAGCAATGAAAGCTTAATTGCTCTAGAAATATACATCCTATTGTATTTTCAATTTGGCTCTAAGAAATTCAGGCAATCTCAAGTATTCAGGGAATTGAGAAACAGAATTCTCTTTAAAGAAGGATGAAGAAACATTTAGCTTAATTATTTCTTTACTTTTCAGCCTGTCCCTATTAGACGCGGTGTTTGGGAATTTGGTCAGTACTTCTCTAGAAGACAATCTTTTGCTTCCCCAAAGCATCATCATTGTCACCCTCGTCAGCAACAAATAGTAATATAACTATTACCAAGATTGATATAGATATCACTGTATGTCAAAAGCTGGTCTAAGTTGATATGTATGTATAACATTTCATCTTTGCAAACGTCTTATGAAATTGGTGTTACTATTACTCTCCTTTTACATATAAGGAAATGAAATTATGGCTGAATGCACAGTTCCAGCTACTGAGAGCACAAGGAAGTAGGAGTGAGGCAAGTTCCCCTAGACAGCTTGTGTTATTCATTGATTTTGTCAGTGAATGGCTTAAGTGATAGAGCTATTAGATGGAGTTCAGTCCCAAAGGAGAAGGTACTATGTTTGCAAGGGTAGTCAGGGAAAACTACAGAGATGAGGATGCCCTTGCTTTGCTCAATATGTTGCTAGGTAGACATTATAGAGATTTCTAAAATAGTAGCCATTTGTGGGGAAATAAATTAAAAGTGTGATGTTGATGGCTGAAGTAGAAATGAGTGGACTGAATTTATAAGAGTGAAGGATTTATATGAAGCAAAAGTGATGATGGCAACAATGTGTAAAGTGTATATGTCAGTCATTAGGACAGTTGGATTCTCATTAAAAATGTTCCACCAACCAACTGTGTGACCTGCAACTTTCTCATCTGTAAAATGAAATACATTAACTAAATGACTTCTAAAATTCCTTAAATATTAACAAATTCTATGACTTTATGTTATTATAAAAATATGCTCTCACTTTACTAGTAGAAAAAATAAGCACTTATAGAAATTAACTTTTCAAGTTTAACACAAACCAATAAGCAACAGAATTGCGTCTAGAACTCAGACCTTCTGACATCTAGCTCTCAAATGGAGAAAAAGGAAGACACAGTTTGGGATACATTATTTACCATATTCATTTATTTTAAAAGGTAGTCAACCAACAATGTACATATATTCAATAAAAATATAGTTAAATTTTAAAAATAATTTCAAACAAAAACAATTATTTAAAGTTGTTTTATTGATTGTTCATTTTTTAATAAATGTAACATATTCCCTGGCAACTCAGTGGTATAGAATCCTCCTGCCAATGAAGGAGACTTGAGTTCTATCCCTGGGTTGGGAAGATCCCCTGGAGAAAGAAATGGTGACCCACCGCAGTATTCTTGCCTGGGAAATCCCATGGACAGAGGACTCTGGCAGGCTACAGTCCACAGAGTTGCTAAAGAGTCAGACAAGACTTAGCACTAAACAACAACAACATATCAACAGCTATTTTAAGATTGTTTGTCCCTCGGTTTTTTGTTTTTGTTTTTTTTCTTTAAGACAAAATTGGAGACTGGCTAGACAGATTGGAAAACTAAGGCTCAGAATTCATTATGTATCCTAAATGGCATTTTTCTTTCTTACTGTTTCTTTCATACTATTTGAAAGGAGAATCATATTCCCCAAAGATGATGTGGCTTTGGATGTGTTTGAAAAAAAGAAAAACAAAAGGAAGGGGGAAAAAAGATCCCAACACTGATCCTGCAGTTGTTCTCACAGTGCGATTCACCCATCAGAGCTGAAAATAACCTATATTTTATTTCCCTTATTTTTAGAAAACTGCCATGGACACAGGGGTGGCCGAGTGGCCAGCTGTGCCCTGAAATGCCTGAAGCCATCACAATCAGCGCTCCACTGTCTGAGGCTCTCAAAATGAAACACTTTGAACACTCATTCAAAGGTGTGAAAGCATGAAATTGGCACAATGGTCAGCTACTGCAGCACTGCCCATATTTTTGCACTGCCTTCTGCTTCCCTTGTCTGCCCTTTCCACTCTCTGTCCCTTGATTCTGACAGTTCTTCAAATATCTGCTTAAACAGCTGTGGCAGCCTGGGAGAGAGAACTGGAATATTCTTAGAGAGTCTCTGTCTTGAAGAATACTGAGAGGGAAAAACTGCATTCAAATTCCCCAAAAATGTTGTCTTAGACAAGGGATGGAATAGATCTGAGAAAGGAGGTACATACACATAGGTACATTAGTGTACAGGTCACTAATTGATTCAAAGAATCTCCACGTTAACCCACCTTCTTGAGTGCTGAGTTGCTTCAGTTGTGTCTGAGTCTTTAGGACCCTATGGATTCAGTCCATGGGATTTTCCAGGCAAAAATACTGGAATGTCATGCCCTTCTCCAGGGGATCTTCCTAACACAAGGATAGAACCAGTGTCTCTTATGTCTCCTGCATTGGTGGGTGGGTTCTTTACCACTAGGGTCACCTGGAAAGCAACATTCTCATTGTCTTTCCAATCCCATTACTCAGGCCCGCCTTTCAACTTGATTCAATTAGGACATTCTGTCTGGGGCTTTGGGATGATCTTACCTATCTTGTTTCTGTAGTAGAATCTAGCCTAGTCCCTGCCATGTTGACTCTTCAATACGTTTACCTCAATGTATTGTTGCATAAATTAAAGTCCAGTATTTCACTCAGCAACTATATTTGAACAAGTTGCTCCAAATGAGCCTGTACTTACTGACTCTCTAGAGATTGTCATAGGAAATGCACCCTCAGCCTGCCTTTACCCATTATTCCAAGAATATACTCTGTCTTCTTTTATATCAGTCTTCATTCCAGAACACTCAACACCATTCCTGCAGGATGCTTCTATCACTAGTTCAATATTCTTTATTTCATTTTCATGTGTATAGATATGTTTTGGTTTTTTTAAATTGTCCTATGTTGCTTTTCACTCTCACAAAATTCCTTTTTCTTCATAATCCGTTTTCGTGCATGCATGCTTAGTCACTCAGTCATGTCCAACTCTTTGCATTTTCACACCACTTCAATTTCTTGCAGTAACCAAGATCATCTAGGTTTTCTTCCTCAGTCATGGGAAGTCACTGGAGAACAATGGAAGACAAAGAGTCAATTCTCAATTTCTAAATTAAAAAAAAGTTTCCCCCCAAAATTCAATGTGGAAAATGAGAGTTTTGAATATCAAAACACCATCTACACAATAAACAACAGTTGTAGGAAGAAATATTTGGAGGTAAAAGGCAATATATTTTTTCTGGACTTGAGCCTGGAAGGCTCCTCAGTCCATGAGATTTTCCAGGTAATTATAATCCAAATAAATAGAATATCGATGCACATTATCTAAAATATAAATGAATCCTTCCACTGTCAGAGAGCTATAATTTACCTCTTGTGTTCTCTCCTTTTTTAACTTTTGGTGTTGTTTAGCCACTAAGTTGTGTCCAACTTTTTGAAATCCCATGGACTTCATCACATCAGGCTCCCCTTCTCTTCACTATCTCCCAGAGTTTGCTCAAATTTATATCCACTGAGTTGGTGATGCCATCTAACCATCTCATCCTCTGCCACTCCCTTCTCCTTTTCCCTTCAATCGTTCCCAGCTTTGGGGTTTTTTCCTAATGAGTCAGCCCTTCACATCAGGTGGCCAAATTATTTGAGCTTCAGCTTTAGAATCAGTCCTTCCAATGAATATTCAGAGTTGATTTTCTTTAGGATTAACTAATTTGATCTCCTTGCAGTCCAAGGCATTTTCAAGAGTTCTCCAGCATTACATTTCAAAAGTATCAGTTCTTCCATACTCAGCTTTCTGTATGGTCCAACTCTCACATCTGTACCTGACTACTGGAAAACCATAGTTTTGATTATATGGACCTTTGTGGGGACAGTGATGTCTCTGCTTTTTAATACACTATGTTTGTCAAAACTTTCCTTCCAAAAAGCAAGCATCTTTTCATTTCATGGCTGCAGTCACCATCTGCAGTGATTTTGGAGCCCAAGAAAAAAAAATCTGCCTTTGCTCCCATTTTTTTCCCCCTTCTAGTTGCCAAGAAGTGCTGTGACCAGGTGACATGATCTTAGTTTTCCTTTCTTTTTTTCTTTAAATATTGAGTTTTAAACAAGCTTTTTCACTTTTTCCTTTCTCTCTCATCAAGAGTTCTTTAGTTCCTCTTCATTTAATGCTGTTAGAGTGGTATCAACTGCATATCTGAAGTTGTTGATAGTTTTCCCAGCAATCTTGATTCCAACTTATGCTTCATCCAGCCTGACATTTTGCATATGTATTCTGGATAGAAGATAAATAAGCAGGGTGATGATATATAGTCTTGTTGCGTTCCTTTTCCAATCTGGAACCAGTCCATTATTCCATGTTGAATTCTAACTATTGCTTCTTGACCCACATATAGATTTCTCAAAGACATATAAGGTGGTCTGGTATTCCTATTTCTTTAAGAATTTTCCAGTTTGTTGTGATCCACACAGGCAAAAGCTTTAGTGTAATTAATGAAGCAGAGGTAGATTTTTCCTTTTCTTTTTTTTTTAAATACAATTCCCTTCCTTCCCCATGATCTAACCAATGTTGGCAACTTGATCTCTGGTTCCTCTGCCTTTTCTAAACCCAACTTGTACATCTGGAAATTCTCGATTTACATACTGCAGAAGCCTAGCTTGAAGGATTTTGTCACAACCTTACTAGCATGTGGAAATAAGACAAGTGCTACACCCAGCCTTGGATGATAGTTGGTTATGTATTTATTATCTGTGCTTGATTATAAGTCAGTTGGAAATAATAGACTCTCTTATGCATCTTTGTACAATCCTTAATAATTTACCATAGCAGGCTCCAAGTCAATCACACAGAAATAAAATTGAATGTGTGTTCAATACCCTGATCACTCACTAAGCTCAGATATGTGAATGGCCTTGCTGTTTGTCAACTTTGTTTTGCATGTATCTGTCTATTTATGTATGTATGTGTATATATACACAAATACGACCCTGTGTGTGTGTGTGTGTGTGTGTGTGTGTGTGTGTGTGTGTGTATGTGGGGAAGGGATAGGACCAGGAGACTAAAACAAAAAATAAGGTTGTTTAATAATGTACCATTTAAGATGCTTAAGGGTTCAGGGAGCAGAAAATATGCTTTAAATTAGAATTTGAAATAAAGAAAATTAAAAATAAAGAACCTCAGTAGGTATTCCCGGCAAGAACACTGGAGTGGGCTGCCATTTGCATCTCCAGGGGATCTTCCCAACCCAGGGGTCAAACCCAGGTCTCCCGCATTGTGGGCAGATGCTTTAACCTCTGAGTCACCAAGGAAACCCACATGTAGTGTGTGTGTAAAAGCAGTTTAGTTTCTGTTAACTCAGTGGCTCCATATTGACATATGAGTTACATTCCTTCTGTCATTTACATGTTCCTGTTTTTACATATTTCTTTCTCTATATGTTGCCTATGTCGTTCTATGTCCTATGTCGTTCATTGTTACATATGAGCATCATAATCCCTGGTGTCACAGACAGCAGGGCAACATGCAAGAGAAGAGGGAATATTTCTTCCTCATATCCCTTTGTGGGAGTAAAAGAACCTTTCAAAGACATTCCCCAGTAAGACTTTCCCTCACTCTTTCATTGATAATAGGCAAATGTTATACTGCTACCGCTGCTAAGTCACATCAGTCGTGTTCGACTCTATGTGACCCCATAGACGGCAGCCCACCAGGCTCCTCCATCCCTGGGATTCTCCAGGCAAGAACACTGGAGTGGGTTGCCATTTCCTTCTCCAGTGCATGAAAGTGAAAAGTGAAAGTGAGGTCGCTCAGTCGTGTCTGACTCTTAGTGACCCCAAGGACTGCAGCCCACCAGGCTCCTCCGTCCATGGGATTTTCCAGGCAAGAGGACTGGAGTGGGTAGCCAGTGCCCTAAACTAGTCTCTGACAAAGTCCCTGGGACCACCACACATTGCTACAATTATGAGGATTTATGCAAGTCTCCCTGAGAAGGGTTGAAGGGTTGAGCTTTCCAGGAAAATGGGGTTTTGCATTCAAGGAAGAAAATGTAATGGCAACAGTGTCTAATAAAAGCACCAACAACAGCAAGGGATAGTGACACTAATGGTAACTAACATTCTTTGAGTTGTTACTCTATTTGAGACTATGTGCTAAACAGTTAAGTATATTGCTGCATTCAATAAACATGGCAACCTTGTAACAGATAAGTATACTGAAACTCAAAGTACTGAATAGATATGTCCAAGGTTACAGAGATAATAAATGACAAGGGAGAGAGTAGAGATTTAAAGCCAAGGCTGTCTGTCTCCAAAGCTATCACTGTTTCTGGTGTTCTGCTGTGAAGACTACGAAAAAGGCGTATACTTTTGAAGCCTCATTAGAGATGTGCTTCACAAATTCTGTCAACTATTTGCTGGAGCCACCACAGCCACTTTTTAAAGCATGTAATAGGCTTATCTAAACATAGTACTTGCTGATTGTAAACTTTCTTCTAATAGAAATATAAAAGCTGCTTTCAAGTCTCTCTCCAGGCCTACCCATTAATGATCTGTTTTGGGGTCACTCGAAATCTGGATGTCTTTGTCAATTAAACTGAGTTAGAGGAGGCTAGGAAGTGGACATGGAGGATGCTTCAATCTAATGCATGAACTTGTGAAATTTGACCATGACTCATTTCTTCTCCTTAAAGACAAACATTTCCATTAGGGAACAGCAACACTGTATCCTCAGACAGTTCTTTGCAAATTGCTGAAGGCAGCTTCCACTAAATTACCCATCCCTGGAGCTTCAAACCAGATCTCAGATCTCATTTAAAGAGGAAACAATCATTATAGGTGGGTGTTATCTTTTTAATGACCAAATTCACATGGCTTCATGAAATGTTTGAGACTTTCAAGTTGATCTTTCCTCCATACCCCTCCCTCCAGACCCAAATGCTTATCTTTCTACTTATCCATGCTTTCTGTTTAGTAGCTGAGAGCTACTGAGTTTCCTGAATGTTTCTTTCCTGACCTCTTCTATCTCAAAGTCATCTTGCAATTCCAGAATTTTGTGTAAAGACACAAATCAGTTCTTGGCCCTATACTGAGAAGGTGTCCTATGACTGTTTAAGGGGTGGAAGCTAATGCCTATGTAAACTCCAAGAACCCTGAGGGGAGGGGCCAGATGGCAATTCCCTTCCATTATTACCAACTGTATCCTGGTAAATGACCTGGCCCATGATAGATGCTCTGTAGATAATATTTTCTCATTTGTAATAGTTTACCTATTACTTAATTCAATAGTCTCTATCTTTATCCTGAAATAAATTTTGAGATAGGCTATACAGCAGTTTGGGAGGGTGTGGGGGGCAAGTGTGAGGGGTGGGTTGGAAACATTCAATACTTCTAGATAATTAATGGCCTAGAAGTGGCCATAATTAAACATTTACCAATCACTTCTGTGGAATAAAATTTTGCCCACTATTTTCACTTGTCTGATTTCCTGACTCTTTTCTCTCCCTTTTCTTGATTTATGTAATTTTAGCCAAATGATAAGCATTGTCCCCTATTCAAAAGAAAAACTAATAAAGATTTTAAAATGCAAGGAAAACTATCAAAATATCCACACTATTTTACTGAACTAAAATACTAAAAGATGCAAGTGATGAATATATCCATCAGCCACTGGATGCATTGATGAGATAAAAAATTCAACATATTCACTTGCTTTCATTTACTCTTTTCTGTGGTACTGTGGCCTCAAGCTGCTTACTGCAAATTAGATTTTGCCTTAATATGCTAATGTTGAATAAGGGAATTGGGCTCTAAATAATTAAGTTTTGAAAAGTACAAAACTAAAGCAATCTATTAATGCAATATGAACATCCCTTGATTATATTTGCTGAATGAATTTACCTGGTTTAAATGGTGAATTAGAATTGAAAGATAAATTGAAATTTAGAAGAAAATATAATAAACCATCACTGTCTTTGTTTTCTTTTTCTTTCTTTCTTTTTTTTTTCCCCCCTTTGACTGTTTTGGATACCAGAGGATACACTCTGTCATACTACTCACAGAAGAAAGCATACTCCTCACAGGCTGCAAATGCTGTCTCTTGTTTGATTTTTACCACTATTACCCATTTTTGCTCCTCTTTGTACCCCCACTAGAGAAGAAATACAACAATTCTGTTGCAGCTAATGAGGATTGCTTTGTTTATAACTGTTCTTGTATAACTGTAGATTGATGCTTTATTTCATGAATTTTTACATCATAGACATGGTATTGTGTAATATTTAGCTATTTATCCTTGAGATTTTCACTCAGTGGCCAAGCAAAACTGGAAGGAATCTGTCTCTTCCTTTCACAATTTTTGATGGAAATTAACCCAGATATACAATGTCTCATCCATTGTCCCAATAAGGAGTTTTATGAGAAATGTTTTGCTCCCTAGGAAAATAATTTAGAAAAAATAAAGAACATGATCCTTTGCTAGAATAGGACCCCTTGGTATAAACTGAAGCAAAAGGTCAATCCAAGCATGAAGACCATGGAGGGCATCTGGCTTGGGCCCTTTGGATCAGGAATTCCATTCTCAGATCCAGGATACTGCAGAGTAATGTTTACTAGGACCTGAGAAATAGTATGGAAATTCATGGATTAGGTCTTTGTCTACTAATTCCCAGGTTTGCCTTATGGTAATGATGGCTCTGTCTTGAAGATTACCAAACAGGGTCCCCTAAGGCTCCTGACTCTTATTCTCTATGGGTTGAGATTGCAGGTGGGAAGATTGACAGGCAAGTGGTGAGTGGAGCTAGGGGAAGGAGGGACCTTAAAGAAAAGTTAAGAATAGACAGAAAAGCACACAATGCAGTGGCATCAGAGAGCAGCTCTTAGGAAGGCAAGTTAGTCCTCCTGTGGTAGGCATGTGAATATATATGCCCTGAACAACCCTGACTGTGAGAAGGTTAAGGGAGGGGACAGCAAAGTGAAAAACAACCAAATAAATAAAAGTCAACCAAATAAAGAGTCATAAATATTTTCTGAATTTCTCATAGTCTCCACACTATCTATTCTGTTTCCTTGAAAAATTGAATTATGATTCTTGAAAATCACAGCCTTATTGTATTTTTCCACGACCTTGCCTTAATGGATGATGAATCATTAAGTAGCACCTGTCACAGACAAAACTCCAGGGCTGGTACAGCCCATTTTCACCCCGCTCACTGCAATTAAGCCCCTATTTTTGTTTCCCCATCTATCTCATTAGCACAGATTCAAAACACAACTAACAACACAAAGTTTCATATTTGCATATAAAGACTTAATAAATGTACCTTTCCTGACTTGAAAATTGGAATTTTGAGTGCAAAGGATTTGATTCATGAAATCTGAATACCTGGGTTTGAGGGTCACCCCTGCAACTGTTTGATTTGCTTTCATTTCTTTAAGTTGAGCAACAGGATCATCTTATCCATGTCTGCAAAATGGAGTTAATGTTGCACATTTCAGAGTTAAAAGAGTAAAATAAAATACAAGAAAGGTTTCCTAATATCCGAAAGGCACATACATGCACATCAGTGTTTACATATACCATTCATGTCATGTTTTGAGGAGTCCTCTAATGGTGGATACTCAGAGTGCCATGTGCATCTTTTTGGAGTGCTCACCCTCAGTTCTTAGCTGGTACTATGCTTTATGATTTCAGACTCAGCTAGTCTCATGATCTAAGAGGATATCACATATCCTTGTTCTTAAGAAGCCAGTCTTCCAGAAATCTCCATCATGTCCCTTCTCCTCCTGGGAACTCAAACTCAACTCCAAATTACTCTTATTGAATCACCATTTCTAACATATTCCTCTACTGAATAACTTTTATTACTTACCAGGTGGCGCTAGTGGTAAAGAACCTGGCTGCCAATATAGGAGATGTTAAGAGACTCGGGTTCAATTCCTGGGTCAGGAAGATACCCTGGAATAGGAAATGCAATCCACTCCAGCATTCTTGCCTGGAGAATCCCTTGGAAAGGGGAGACTGGTGGGCTACAGTCTATGGGGTCACAGAGAGTCAGACACGGACGGAAGTGACTTAGCACAGTTCAGCACAAGACTACTTCCATCACGTCCCAGTTTCTACAGCATAAAGTCTGGACAGAGATCTCACTCATTCCATGAAATCATCAGACATCCTGAATGCTATTTTTTTCTACTATGAATTCATATCTGTACAACTCCAATGATGCCATCATGCTTTCTTCTTTACTCTAGTGATGTTTTCCTATGTATTTTCCTTCAGGAGCTGGAGGAGAAGCTGCAGAAATTGTGTGTTTCACTCACGCATTTCAACAGCACCTACCTTACCGCCCTGCAAACAAAAGTTACTCTCCCATTTTTACTGATATTAATATTAATGATAATTCCGTGTGAGTCTGAAGCTATACCTAGTTATGTGCACCTATCTCAGATGCTTCATTAATCCTATTATATCACTGAATGTTGAATGAGTCATTCAGGTAAATTGTCCATAGAGCAAACACAAATCATTTTCTCTTCCAAACATAGATACGTAGGTTCATGACATTTATCTCAGAAATATTTCAGAGAGAGACAAAGACAAAAAGATATATATGTATGTATAAAGATACACATATGTGTATATATGCACATACACCCAGAGACAGAGAGACAGACATAGGCCGACAAACACAGAGAGATACAGAGAGACAAAGAGATAGAACCAAATGGACAGAGGGTGGTGGGGAGAGATTATACCTTAACAAAGGTTCCTGCTGTGCTGGCCTTATCATCTGTAAAATGAAGGCATGCCATTTCAGCTAATAAAGGTTTTTCTTTTTTAATTTAATGTCACTGTTACCAGCTTATGCTCTGTTAAGATTTTCTTATTCACAAGGAAATGAGGGAAACAAGTATCCAATAATCTCCAACCCACATACATTGATGCCTAATATTTTCTACCCTGGAATCAGTGAAATGGTCTGAATATGCAACCCGAAAAGGTCAGATTGTCCACGAATATAATTGGACCCACCATCACGTTGTAATTAAAGCCGCAGAAGGTTCTTACATGCCACCTTTCTGTCTCTCAAATGCAGAGGGAAACATGGGCTTCACAGACCACAGGAAAATGCACTGATTAATTACACGGTGATGTGATATTATTCCTGCCAGGATAGTCCCTCTGAAATGTCAGAAGGATTAGAAGTGCCACATCTTCCTCCCAGACTCTAATCTTAAAGGGCCCTAGGATGAAAACACAGCAATTACGTTCATAGACTGTGTCAATTTTACAATAGAAAAAAGAGTGTTCCCAACAGCAAATAATTATAGCACTGCTTAATGATTGATTTAACATAGAAAACCCATCTAATTCCTTTTGTCATTACAATCTACAGTACTAACAATCTAACAATGCTGCCTTCGTGGATAGACATTACATTAGCATTAAGAATAATGCTAATACAACACGCAGTTTAACTTGTTATATTGTGAGTCGGCACTGCTCCCTCATACGCAGTTATTAGTGTAGCACACCTTCTGAGTGAGACCAACCAGCTGAGAATTTGCTTTTCAGCATCTGTGCTAATGCAGAAGAGCATTGTAACCTAAAGTCATCTTCTGCATATTTCATACAGCAGGCGAGAATGTGTTCTCTGTTTTCCTAGGATATAATTCCAAAGTCTAAAAAAAAAAGTAAGTTCTAGCAAATAGAATCATGATAATCCTAAATGGATCCCTATGTGGATGACATGCACATGCAACTCTTGCAAAAGATTACCTATGGACATTTAGGTAGTCCAGGAGTCAATAAGCACAAAGCAGTCTAAAGAAAAACACAAGAAAACAAAACAGTCCTGGGAGCTCTGGGGCTTTCTTATGCTGAGTGATATGGGGACAATAAGATCATTCTGGAACATTTAGAATAGCATTAGGAAAAATAAAGAGAAGAGTTTGCTTTCTTTACAGTATTTTTCAGGAAATTGTATGGGTGATCAAGGATTTTCCAAATGATTTTTCTGTCACTACTTCAGGAAACACCTTCATGTGTATTCAGCTGTTTAAGATCTGATTCAATCAGTGGCATTACTGATTCATCTACTCCAGAAACTACAAATATTTTCTGAAGGCCTACCTGTGCGAGGTGATGGGCAAACAAAAGACAGAAGAGGCAGGCTTCTTGTTTGACAAGATAGAGCCTCTGGTTGGACACATGTCCCGTGGATGTTGGTACACACACACATCGTTGACTTGGCTCCGTAGGAAATATGTTAACCTGGGAACTTTGGGAAGGTGTGAAGTTCCAGGTTTCATTTTGTCCAGTAGAGGCTCAGTTTTTCCATTGGTGGAAAGATGAGAGTGCTTCTAGAATGCTTAGAGAGTCAGACTATGTACTTTAAATCCAGGCTTAACCACTTAATAGATGTGTCTCCTTCTGCAAGCGAGCTAATCTCTCTATACCTCATTTACTCATGTGTAAAATGGGGATAACATCTGGGCCCCCCAAGTAGGCTGTTTATGAAAGATAAGTGAGTTAATTCACGGAAAGATCTTAGACACTCAGACACTTAGTACTCACTACTATTCCTATCACCTGTGGTAATTCTATTCTTGTAGTGCTTTAGTGTATTTAACTCTCTTTATCCTGAATTTATTTAGTAAGAGTCTTCTGACTTTCAGTACATCATTCCTTTATGCTTTCCTTTGAGAACAGAAGGAGTAGATGTATAAATAAGTTTATTAATTCTATTAGACTATATCTTTTATTGAAAGTATGTAATTCAGAATTCTGTTTTCCATTTTGTGCTTCAGTGAAAATAATTGATGATAGACAGTCTGTTCCTGATAAATCAATAGTCTCTGGATGTATCCAGATTTTGGATCTCTTGAATATGAAACATGAATACAGACTATAAAGTCATGAATACTGAAAAAGCACGACTTAGACTCCAGCCAAATCTCCTAGTGCTACTCTTAAATTTCAAATTCACCTTTAGCATTGTTAATATGAATAGAAGTAATAACTTATATTGAGGTAGAACCCACCTCTCATGTCTCAGAGGGAGCTCCTTGGTAGTAGCTTGGGGAGGGATCACTGATGGAATCAGAAAATCAAACCTTCCTAAGGCTGCCTTTTGCTAAGCAGTTATCTCTGACTGCAGAAATCCACATAGATTCTTCCACATAGAAATCCACGTAAATTCTTCTTTATTTTATCTGTTTGTCACTTTCTCTCCTTTAATTTCTCTCTTTTTCTTTTGCACATGAACTTTAAAAAAAAAAAAAAAAAAAAACCTACTCAGTCTCCTCTGAGAAATTTCACATGGTCTCACAGTGGGGTGGGAAGCTAGTCCATTGGTGCCTCTCTGTATCTTAAAAACTTGGTCTCAAATTTTTGTCAAAATCTAATGGAGCAATTTGGAAGATGGTGGAATTAGGTTCTGTATCTTGGAAATTCTTATGCAAGAAGGTAGTGTAGGTATTACAATTTCAGTGCTGCCTCTACATCAATGGGTGACTTAATTTACTCAAGATGTAAACATTGTTTTTTCTCAGAATATATCATATTTGTTGTAAATATAGTCCCTTATTAGCACAACTTTTCTATTGTCCCTTTCAATAAGTTAAGAAATATAAGAGGGAAAAAAAACTCCATCATATGGAGAATTTGGTTCTTTTTGTCTTTCCAACTAGTTTTATTTTCACTCTGAGTGGTGATGCCACTTCGATTATATTATTTAGAAACCCAAATTCTCTCATTTCCTTGAAGAGAGGTAGAAGTATGGATTCCCACTTCATGCTACCATTCTCTCTACATTGAAATTAATAATGCAATTTCACAAATATAATTACATTGCAATCCTTACCTCAACCCTATAACAGAGTTTGGACAGGGCTAGTTGGTCATTATATGGACCCACCTCCCATTCCCATCTTCACCATCTTAGTTGAATTATTTTGAAAAACATTGTAGTAGATTCTAGAACAGACAGAACTAGGAAAGGGGCCAAGGGATTTTTATGGTAGGTAACCTTCTCTCAGCTCTACACACACATACCGTGTCAACCCAGTGAGGTATAGCTATCAACTAGAGATGGGAACTGTGGTATTAGGTGGAGGTTTTCAGAACCAACAATGAAGGTACCCATTTTTGGACTAGAATAGTGTTGCTGTGGGCTTGGGGGTGATGCTCTGACTTCCCAGTGCCTAGAAATTACATATAGAGTCGAGAGAATGAAAAATATATGTAATGTAGGTTTTCGACATGAACTTTGAAATTTGTTCTTCTCTTTTTTAAATCAGTGATGGTTATGAAAGTATAAGCTTCTGTTAACATGCATTCCTTATCACATGGTTTTGTTTTCCTCTCTGAGTATTAGATTCTGAGGTTTGGTCATCTGCATTTGGTCCCAAGTCTGTGTAAATAATGATTCTCTTTTTCCTCACCCCCCCCCAATCCAAATAAGTTATTTTCCCAAGGTTTCTTTAGATGAAACATGAGATAATGTACTGAAAACCCTTTGAGAGAGTAAAGGTGTTCCATGTATTATTAGCAACAATAACTCTTAATAACATCATTATGTAACTTCAAATCACCGATGTAAAGGCAAAGCGGGTACAAAGTTGACTTCAGAGAAGATTTTGTAAGGTAAATGCAGGATTTTACTGGGACAAGCATCTAGGATAAGAATATCTTTCGCAATACTATTTTGACTTCTTATAAATGTATCTCTGGGTCATAGCCACCATTTCTTCTCCAGTCAGGCAGTTCTCCAAGTCCATTTAACTGATCAGTTCCAACATGTACAATCTACTTCCATGGTTCTGTTCACCTGGAAAGCTCTCCTCACTCTCTTACTGGCTAACCAAGTGCTATGCATCTTTCAAGGCCCACTGTACAGACCCACCTTCATTCCTCAGGACTGACACTGCATCACTTTTCATTGCTACCACCACAGTGCCCAACATACTGCCTGGAGCACAGAATTGTGACATTCTTCTCAAATAAATAAACAGAAACCTGGTTCCCCAGACTCTTGGTGTCTTGGAGTATCCAAAGAACTTATTTTTTTCCTACTTTGGATTTAATGATTAATTTATTTCTTTTATTATGTTTGAGTCTTCTTTCTCAGATGACAGTATGTCCATGAATTCATCAAGATATGAAAATCTGTATGTTCATCTGACACTTTCTAAGCACTTTTACTTACAACTTTTGTCTAAAATGTTCAATGATGGAATTTCATACATTTCTAGTTTCTTTTATAATTCCTTTCCTCAATTTAAAGTTGGTATACATTAAAGATTAAGTATTTCTAGAAGAATAAAGGAATTGTGTGTGTTTGTCTGTGTGTGTCTGTGTGTGTGTGTTTATGTATGACTTGAAGACTAGCCCCTTAGACACAATCTCTAATTAATCCAAGTTGCTCATTTCTTCAATTTATTTTTTGATAGGAAATGCCTAAGGAACATTCATTGTTTCTGTATTTTAGCCAATTACTCCATTTTACATATAAAATGGCCACAACTTTAAAGAGAATTAGGCTGTACTTATAGTTGTATTCAGACTTGATTATTTGAAAAATTTTAATTTAGTTGGAGCATATTTTAGCTGTATATCTCAGACATAGCACTCTGCAGACAGGCTAAGCACAGAGGTGCAAAATCATGAGGTTTTATGTCTCAGTGTGGCCAGAAGGCTTGGATTGATTTTTTCCTGAAGTTGATACTACTTCCTGTTTCACACATCAACTTGTGTGTTTTTTCTCTTGCTAGTACAACTGGATTTTTGCTGAATTTATACTTCAGGAGGGACACTAAGTAATATACATCCCCTTGGACTGAACCCTTCTACAGACTCAAATTTACTGTAAAGTTTAGGAACATGGAGAACCTATGTCAATACTTGTAATCAATTCTACTTTTTCTGTCAGTACATAAGCACACATTTTGAAAATGAATTATCCTTAAAAATTGCTAATATGAGCAAAGAATTTTTGTGATGAGCAACACAAAGTCATTCCAATGAACAAGAGAGAGAAAGGGCAAGAGTAGCTTTGATTTGTCTTGTGTTTCTAATGGATTGTGTGTACTCAGTTGTGAGGCTCTCACTCTTCAGTTCACCGTAGGTCCCTCCATTCCCTGCCTTTCATCCTTTGAGAAGCACATTTACATCACTCGTGGGCCCTGTGGGCTAAGGCTTGTGCTCCATTGACTTGTTAGGATTGGAACTGAATTGTGAAATCTGAAGGTGGTTCAGTACAGAGAGTCTAAGCATCATCTCTAAGTTCTTGTCCCAGGTTGCTATCAATTGAGTCAGTATGGGTGAAAATCCTTGAGTTTTACTTCCTTCTTCTGATGCACAGTGTGTATTTGATAAATGCCTAGAATTGAGCAAAGACTTCACCTGGCAAAGTGAGAATCTGGGACCCACCTGATCCACATAGATTTGTCCTCATTCACTAAAACACGTGGGCTTTCTAGGTTAGATCCAGTTATGTTACCTCTTAGCTGACAACATTTTTCTGTGAGTCAATAGGAGAAAAGATTAAGAATTTTGTTTGAGGTCTTTGCTGTGGGGCTAACTTGAACGGTGCCTGCATGCTTCAATTAGAGACAGTCATTGAATTCAGGGCAACTAAGCTTTTTAAAATTTAATTGTCTTAGCCAATGGAAATAGATGAAAGGTGCTCATTACTTTAATCAAAGGCCAGGTAAGAACAATTTTCTCTTATTTTTAATGTCTCAATGTGTTTTAAATACAGCAAATTTTGTGTGAGGAAAAAAAAAATAGTTAACATGAAAGTTGTAACTGGGAAAAGTGCTATGAAACCATCCGATCTATTCATCTCCACAGCGATCTCTTTCAAAAGTGCTTATCTCTGCTGCTATTATTACAATCGCAGAAAATGACAGCAAGCTGCCGATCAGAGATAAAACCCAAGGCTTCAGAGGCAGCTGGAAATAACACAGCTTACAGTGTCGCAGTCTCTATGCACCTTCCCCTCGCCTTGCCTCCGCCAGCTCTAGGAAACACTGTGAGCAGAGAAAATGATGTTTGCTTTTGGTTTCTCTTTCCATTCTTTCATACTCCTCCTCAATGCCCGTTTCCAGCCCTCGCTGCCTTCTTCCCAGTGATCCTAGATTATCTTTCATCAGACTCCATCAGACGCCCATCAGACTCCACGTCCTTCCTGTTACATACAGGATAACATCTGGATTGTAAGTATCAGGGGTGATGTTTTAAATGCCACATGCTTTGCTCCTTGTTTGTACAGAGTATTTTCCATTTATCCCTTTATCTACTCTCTTTCACTTCTCTCTGTCCAGGGCTCCCTTGCCTACTGGTTTTTAGTTAGGTTAGACCAATGGGAGTCACCCAAAAAAGATCAGACTATAAGAGAAAGAAGAGGATTGGATGTCTATTTGTTCCCTTGATCCTTTTCTGTTGTGCTACCCGTTGGCAGCAATTCCACCCCTCTGATTAGAGGCAGCCTCTAATCCAGCAGTCCCCTTTCTTTCCCAATTTGAATAACTCCTCCCCTTCCCAGACCCTGCAGAACAGAGGGTGGTGTGGCTCCTGCCGTTACTGATCCTGTGATAGTCAATGCCTGGTTGGCTGTCCTGAATCTATTCTACATGTTCATCAATAGCCCTTCATTAAATGTGCTTTTAGTGCACTTTTAAAGGTGCCATATTCTTCCTGCCAGGCTAACGACACATGTAACTGCATATCTCTTCATTGGTTCTGGATTTGGGTAGGTAAGAAGTTCTGGCTCTCTTGAACACCAGAAGTTTGTGCCCCAATTTTATTTAGCCCTTCACATAAATGTTATTTCCTCTGATGAGACTTCCCTGACCACCCTCACCAGTTATAATCTGCTCGTCCTGCTGTGATTTCTTCGCAGTACTTATCATCAACAGTCCCTCCCACTAGTGTATCTGCCATAAGAGGGCAAATCCATGTCCACTTGTTGCTTCATGGCAATTCATCTTCAGATCAAGAATGCAGTAAGCATTTAATTAAGAACTTCTGGTGCTTCTTCCTTCCACAAGCATTATTTCCTCCCTTGAAAATGGCCCTTTTCAGGAGAAGTTCCACTTAGGCAATGCTGGCTGGAAATCATAACCCAACATGGAGCTGTGCCATGCTTTTGGTGGTGTTGGGTGAAGACCAGAGTTCTAGAACCCCAGCTTCATGTACACGACTCTGACGTGGACAAATAAGGCCAGAACTGCTACTGCCACTTCCTATAAATGCTAAAACCTTAATCTCCACAATCCTGAAGAAAGTCAGTTGTCCATTAATTCACCTTAAATTGGCTCTCTTCAAAATGAATGTGAGTGTTAAGTGGGAAAAGAAAAACAATTCTAATATATTTCAGAGAGTAAGGTGAAAAGTGGTCGTGTTTCACATGTAGTCACTTGTACTAAGATTGGTTCACTCTCCCCCTTCCCAAATCCTTTAACATTTTCACCAATTGTCTCACCAGCACTGACGTTCAGCTTCATTGTCTCCTCCTGGGCCTCTGCTTCCTCTTCCACGTTGCCCTTCCTGGCCCACCTCCCACTCCCTACGAGTGTGATGGTCCCTCTGCTTGTCTTAAACTGTAAATTGTGTGAGGCTAAAATCAGTCTTGGACTTTTCATTTCCTTCTTCCTTTTCCTCACAACCCCTGTGCAGTCAGAGAAGGAGAGTATAGTCTGTAATCTGAGAACAACGTCTTCAAGGCAAGGCAGGCACACATCTGGATAATAGCCCTGTGAGTGACCAGAGGCAGGGTCTGTGTATTTATAGGAGTCCCATGTATTTTTAACCAGCAGGCATCAAGGTCTATAACCACATTTTTCTAGGGGCTGTACTCAGCCCCGTGCCAGCCACACTAAAAAACTCATAAATAACTTGGATCAGAGGAAATTGGAAAGTGATAACTGCACAAATACAAAGAGAATTTTTATGTTTTCCAAACCACAAATGGCATTCACGGTTAGTTTCTCCTTGGTCATAAGTCACCATTCCTCAGAGAGTTATTAGAACTTTCCAATGGGGGTAAGAGCAGTCAGATTAGGGAAGGGAAAGTCTTATAGCCCAGATCAAAGTGGTGCTACTTTATCTAATTCTTAATACTCCTTTTATAAACCAGCATTTTTTCCCCCACCTTCAGTTCCTTGATGCTAACTTCTGCTGGCCTGCAGAAAGCCTCCCTCCAGGAACTGAAGTGCCTAGGTGGTATCCAGAAGGGTTGCAATTTTCAAAGTAAAGTCTCCTTCCCAATTCCACCAGCAATACACCAATTGCCTGGTATTTAGCAAAAAGGTGATCAAGTGAATTCCCAGTATAGCTAAAGACTAATGGATGCACTGCATCAGACTAGAACAGTTAGTGATGTAAAAAGGAGACTGGTAAAACAAATACATCTCAAAATCACATTTTCATGAAGATACAAGGAAAGAAATGTATATTTTGGAAGAAAGAAACTTTCCAACAAGGGCATGTATTTGGCATCATGAAGACTCTTTCCCTGCATGTGAAGCCTGCATTGGTACTGGGTGGACTGATGTTACATTACCCATGTAAAGAATGATCAACAGTCCCAATATATGGAATTCTTGATTTATTGGGGATGGAAGAACCAAGAAATATTTTCCTTAAAATGGAGAAGTCAGCCATTTTGAACACAAATCAATAGATATGGGTTCTGGAACCCTAGAAGGACCATGTTTCCCCCAATCCCCTCATCTCACTCCATACTAACTTTGTCATTGCAATTCTCCTGGCCAATGGCTACAAACAACAGAATCATCTTATCAGGTGGGTGCAGATATTTTGAAAACAATATTAGGGCAGTTCTTTGAATGAAAGTGTTAGTCTCTCAGTTGTGTCTGACTCTTTGCAACCTGATGGACTGTAGCCTGCCAGACTCATGGAATTTTCCAAGCAAGAATACTGGAGCATGTAGTCATTCCCTTCTCCAGGGGATATTCCTGACTCAGGGATAGAGCCTGGGTCCCCTGCATTGCAGGCAGATTCTTTACCATTTGAGCCACCAGTGAAACCTCTAGAGATTCTTTTTTGTTGTTGTTCTCATAGGTTTTTAGGGGCTCCATATTATTTATTTAACATTATTTAACCTTTTTTTTTTTAACCTGTTTGTTATATACATTTTTCCTAAACTGTTATTTGTGTTTTGGTATCATTTATGATATCTTGAAATGCACACAATTTTAGTTGTTATATAGTCCAATAAGTTTTACTTCTTTATGGTTTCTGGGTTCACTTTTTATGTCAGTTCAGTTCAGTTCAGTTGCTCACTTGTGTCTGATTATTTTCCACCCCACAGACTGCAGCACACCAGGCTTCTCTGTCCATTACCAACTCCCAGAGCTTTTCAAACTCATGTCCATCGAGTTGGTGATGCCATCCAACCATCTCATCCTCTGTCGTCCCCTTCTCCTCCTGTCTTTAATCTTTCCCAGCATCAGGGAAAATTGGCCACTTTTTTAGTGAGTCAGTTCTTTGCATGAGGTGGCTAAATTATTGGAGTTTCAGCTTCAGCATCAGTCCTTCCAATGAATATTCAGGACTGATTTCCTTTAGGATGGACTGGTTGGATCTCCTTGCAGTCCAAGGGATTCTCAAGAGTCTTCCCCAACACTACAGTTCAAAAGCATCAATTCTTCAGTGCTCAGCTTTCTTTATAGTCCAACTCTCACATCCATACTGACTACTGGAAAAAACATAGCTTTGACTAGACAGATTTTTGTTGGCAAAGTAATGTCTCTGCCTTTTAATATAGCTGTCTTGGTTGGTCATAGCTTTTCTTCCAAGCAGCAAGCATCTTAATTTCATGGCTGCAGTCACCATCTGCAGTGATTTTAGAGCCCCCCAAAATAAAGTCTGTTACTGTTTCTATTGTTTCTCCATCTATTTGCCATGAAGTGATGGAACCAATTGCCATGATTTTAGTTTTCTCTAATGTTGAATTTTAAGCTAATTTTTTCACTCTCCTCTTTCACTTTCAAGAGTCTCTTTAGTTCCTTTGCTTTCTGCCATAGATGTGGTTTTATCTGCATATGTGAGATCATTGATATTTCTCCCAACAATCTTTTATGTCAAAGAGAGTTTTAATCCCTCTGGATATTACTTTTATGATGATCTTCTTTCTATTAAAATTTGAAATTATTTAAGTTGTGTTTTTTTTGAGACTTTCTTATTCTTATTTGCAGTGTTTACCTATTTTAGTAGCTGTTACTAGATCCAGTGTGTGCTGTGAATGAATGAATTAGTGAAGGAAGGGTGAAGGCCTTACTAAGAGCACAGTTGGAAGTCAGTATAGATCTATGGACTAAAACCTGTACCCTGGCATTTATCTGTGATCATTTTTAAGATATATGGTGAAGTTTGATAGCTGTTTTTGTTAGGAACACTATACTTTCTTTGTTCCAGAAAAAAAAAAAAAAAAATTAAAAAGCAAGGATTAACCTCAGTCAAAATGATTTCTTTAAATTTTGAAACAAAATGGGTGCAGTCATGTGTGACTAAGTCTGTGCGATATTCTCAGGATTAAAAATATTCATTAATAATAGGAAAAAAGACTTCCTTGCATAGGAATGAATTAGTGCCCCTTCATGAGATGTAGAGCCTGCCTTCTATAATATGCCTTTTTATAGTCCAGTGCTGCTCAGGGCTGGGGTGAGGCTATGCTTTCTGAACCCCCACATTCTCAAATCACATTGAACACTTAAAAATGGTTTTTCAAGTAGGGATTAAAAAGAAATCAATCTTAGATACTGAATTCATTAACAAACTTAAATACCAACAGAGCATTTTATAACTTGGGTAGCCCTCCACCCAAATGAATAAACAAAACCTCAGAAAACAACAACCTCGTTCTTCACCCCTTTAGGTTTTTTAAGGTGTTTGGAATTCCACCATTAAAATCCAATATGTGGTGGGTTAAGAATTGAAATCTTTTCAAACTCCCCTGGGAGATGCCAAATTTTATACCAGAATCATTTAATAAAAATGATAATGATAGCTAACATTTATTGAGGGCTTAAGATGTGCACGAAACTCTACTAAGCATTAGTATTATCTCCTTTAATCCTTACAATAGCCCAATGAGGTAGGTATTACTATCATCCTATTTTACAGATAAGGAAATGGGAATTTTCTTCTTGTGGTGCAATGACTGCCCAGTGTCACAGCTGGAGTGTGATAGAGCAAGGACTCCATCCCGACATTTTACTCACTTAAATGCTTATGTTGGTATAATCAAGAGTTCACACCATGGGCACAGTTCAGTAGGCACTCCTACTCTGCCCATTGTGGGCCAATTGAGGAAACAGGATATTGAAGAGCCAGGAGTAGAGCCTGGATGAAAGTTTCTGGGCAGTTCCAGGTCCCAAAATGGCAGAGACAGGCATACAAAATATGGTTTTTAGTATCCAGTTGGTTTTATTCCAACATAGCCTTAGTAGGCCCAGTAGAATTTCAGAAAGTGCATCTCATCTGTAGCTGTCTCTTGCACATGTTACCCCTCATCTTAAATACTCAGGAGTCTGTCTATAGCTTATTGCTCTGCCCACAGAAGACATGGGTGTTTATCGGTGGGAAACTGCATTTTTTTTCTTCCCCCTGTTTTCCCTTTTTAATTTGGGTCATGGATAGTTTGGTCATTTGGTCATCATGTCTTTCCAGCTTGGAAAGCATTCTAGGGTGTGCAAGCAACTTTTTCTTGTCAAGCAAGAAAATGGCACTTACTAGATATCAAAGTATCAGTGACTTCAGACCTCAAGAACCACAAGGAGATTAGAATGTAGCCAAGCGGGTTTAGTTGATTGGTTCTCGGAAGCTTTAGAAAAATAGCTAAAAATTAATTTGGGGAAAAAATAGTTAGTGAACTTCATTTTCATAGTATTTTTTCTCCTTTTCTCTGCAGATAAGGAGATTCACATGGTTTATTTTCTCCATCATTGCAGAATGAGGTGGAGGTGAGTGTTCTGCAAGGCAGAGGCTTGTGTTTCTTTCCAGGTTGGACTTGGGCAAAACCTGTCCCTGCTCCCTGGGCAGCTGTGTAGCTGTTATTTCCTGAGAGGACATGACTCCTGGTCAAGCCCAGCCCACCAGAACTTGACCTCAAGACCTATATTAAACGCCAATTATTTTGGTGGTGGTAGTTTTCTATGGGGTTGACAAGTTTACAGGAGATATCAGCAAGGACTTGGAGGTCATCCAAGAAATTCCCTGATGGAACAAAAACAATCCTTCATAACTGATTGTTGGAGAGTGAGAGGAGGAGGCACTGCATCAAAGGAAAGCTCTGACCTCACAGGGATGGGGGGGTGGGGTGCCGATGTAGAAGTTGAGTATCAGAGAGTCCTGGGCACTCTCAAACTTCCACACTGAAGGGTCAATCCAGAGTTTAGATATGATTGGGGCTGGATGCTGAAAGCAAATTCGTGTCACCCTCTACCACTTGGCAGAAGAGTCGGAAATGTTGTCTTACTGCTTTTTTTTCAGGTATGGAGCAATATGGAAAAACAAAGAAAGAACATGCCTATGGTTTGATTTATGTGCTCTGTACATCCAAAACATGGCCTGTTTGGATTAGTTGACTGTTAACAAAATATACGATAGTCAAATACATCCTTTTGTTGCACAGAGAAACAGAAGCTTGAAATGGCTCGTTAAAAATAGCTCAGAGCTTCAGGGGCCCTAAACAGCTCCCATCAAACAACAATTTGATGGGTTAAGGGTAAATGAATCTGCAACAAATAGATTATATTGCCCCTAATGAAGATGCAAGTTTACAGAAGTTCACTGGGCAGTGATGTTTTGGGGCATCCCCAAGCTGGGCGTGCTTGCAAAATTAATCAGGATATTTAGAAATAAAAAGCCTATCTGGGTGTCTGCAGCAGCCATGCAAAGCACTTCTTTTGTTTGGAGAGCCTTGGATGTAAAGACTGGAGTCTGTTTATTATATTTTGCTATTTGCCATGTCTATCCAATGACCCGAATGCTCCATTTCATGCAGTTTAATCTCGGACCAAATGCCGTTAACTATCTGAGAATGACTTCTTCTGATTTTTCCACAGTTTCCAATTGAAGCTATAATAGCTCCTTATTCTAAGTCTCTGACCAGGTACTGTGAGAAATCACCACGCTTCACTGTGGGAGACAGAATTGAGGGAAGAGCCGAAGCAGTGACTTTAGAAGCTTCCATCAATGAAAAGAGATGATAAAAATGGGCAGTGATGGGAAGCAGCATAAAGTGCATTAAAAAAGGAACAGTGGTCATTGCAATTCAATAGCCAAACCCACAGAAAAAAAGGAGAATAACAAAAAGCTTATCCTCAGTGTTCAGCGAGTTTGTTTATGGCTTTGTAGATGACTGCTCCCTTGGAGCATTCCAACACACAGCAAAGCCCAAATTCAGGAATATGTGTGTGCTAGGCTTTACAGTAAAGAGACTGACTTTTATTTTAGGGAAATGAAATTACTGCTCCAAGATAAAGGAAAGTTTTACAATTTCTATTTGCTTTGAGTGAGTTTAAAACTGCATCAAGAAATGAAACAAACAAAATGGCAGAAGGTCAGCAGGGTTTTTTCTTTTCTTTTTTTTTTTTTTTTTAATTTGAAGAGGAATTTATGGTTTTACACACAATACTAAGGTCATAGGTCCCATGAAATTGGAAACCAAGGATGTGGTTTTCAGAAAGTAATATATAATATCAACCTCCTGGTATGGTCCTCTGTACAAAAGTTGAGATGGGGTATGCTACTGGCTACTGACCCCTGCACGTGGGTCCATTCAAATCAGCATCCACCCACACAGGGATAAAATGGATTGAGCGGTGAGCTGGTCTTCCTTGCTCGTGACTTATTCTAAATAGACAAACAGTTGCTTGGTACTCAGGATCAGTTATAGAATCTTACTTGCCCAAAGCTTCCAAAACCCCTCTTTTTGTGATCTGTGACTTAGATGCAGGAGGACAATGAATTGAAGGTAAGATCTGGCTGTACCTTCTCTTCCCTCTGCTGAGTCAGCCCAGTAGTCCCCCAGTGGTCAGCTTGACCTCTTACACGTTGAGATTTTACCCATAAAAGGACTTGAATGGCTACACAGAGGTACAATTGTCTTCTTACCCCAACTTTTGGTGGCCATAGGACATCATAGGAAGCTGGAGAGATTCCTTTGTTTACTCACAGCTCACAGGATCTTCCATGGTCACCTCAGACAGAGATGTGTCCTAAGCCAGGTCCAGCCATGTATGTAGGTTTCCCACCTCACACGCTAGAGATCTAAGCCATTGCAACTCTTCTTTGCCACGGAACACCCAGTGGTTCTGAAGCACCCAGGGTGTTCACAGTAGAACTAAATTTCCAAAGCAACAGATTTCCTTGGTCATTCTCATCAGTTATTTCAGGCATTTTGAGGTATTATTTCAAGAAGAGGTTATAGACTGCCAGAGGGTGAATGTCGAGACTCAACATGGGCCTTCCTGGTTTGATGACCACATGACCAGCTTTTCCGTGGAAGCTGCTGCATGAGGCCATGGGGTGCAAGGCATAGGGGCGTTGTTCCTGCCTCAGTGAAGCTGGTGAATCCCAGTGTTAGAAATACCCTTGTGGCAGGACTATGAGGTGGGTTGTGCAAGGCATTCTGGAATCAGCTGTAATTCTTATTCTTTTGTTTTTCTTTTCTTAATTTTTAAAGATTTATTTATTTATGGTTTGCTGGGTCTTTGTTGCTTTGTGGGCTTTCTCTAGTTGCGGAGAGTGGGAGCTACTCTCTAGTTGTGGTGGTGTTTTTTAGTTGCTAACTTGTGTCCCACTCTTTGCGACTCCAGGGACTGTAGCCTGCCAGACTCCTTTGTCCATGGGATTTCCTAGGATAGAAGATGGGAATGTGCTGCCGTTTCCTCCTCCAGGGGATCTTTCTGACTCAGGAGACAAACCTACTTCTCCTGCATTGCAGTGTGGACTTCTCATTGCTGTGGTTTCTCTTGTGGCAGAGCATGGATTCAAGGATATGTGGGCTTCAGTAGCTGAAGGTCAAAGGCTCTAGGGTGCTGGTTCATTCATTGTGGCTGCGTACAGGCTTAGTTGATCTGTTGCATGTGCGATCTTCCTGCAGCAGGGACCAAATCTATGTCTCTTGCATTGGCAGACACTCTCAATTACTGGAACACCAGGCAAGTCCTGTAATTCTGATGCTTCAGGGGCCCTCTCAGAAGTAAAATGGTGTCTTGTCATTGCTTGACCTCTCTGATCTCAAGAGACTGGGACCTCTACTTCCTCCTGGGGGTAGACTCTTCTCTAAACTGTGGGCCCCAGTCTCATTGTATAACTATGTTTGTGGAGGGAAACCAGGTAGGTGTCAAGTTTACCTATCTTTCAGGAGCCAGAAAAGCAAGTCTGAGGTAAGATGAGTGTTTATAGCATCGGAGCCTTTTTCTGGTCTCTGCTAGCATCCTTTAACCCTGAGCGCCGGTGTTCTAACACCACCTCTTTAGACTTTTCTCTTTTCCTGTTCTTTGAATATTTGAGATGTTGCAGTCTAAACAGTTCAACAGTTGCTGGCCTCATGGGCTACCTGTATTGTTTTGCATTCTCCTCAGCTCCAAGTGCTATACTGGGGCTACAAGTGCTACAAGCAAATGATAACCAGCGTGAAAAAAAGCTCCACTTGGTGTTTGTTACTCTGGTATGATCTCCCAAACTGCATCACCTCTGAGATGTGAGGGGCTCACACTAACCTTTAATTGGGTTGAGAGTTCAAAATCCCTTATACAATTTCCTGTTTACAAACATTTTTGTAAATCTCAGAAGCAAGAGAAATACATGTTAGATTTTTAATTGAACTACAAGTCTCTATTTTCACTTGTATTATAACAGAACCCTAATAGGTTTATCAAGGCTGGCCCACCCAAACAGGAATGGTCCTTGCAGACATTCCATCATGCTGTGATTCTGAAGCCAGTTGACCAGGATGAGTGAATTATCAGAAACCTACTTTGAGCTTCCTCAAACTTTATTTCTTCCCCCAATTTTGTTATTTCCACTTGTTTGTGGTAGAAAATACATTTGTAAGGCATTGAGAATGTCTATTCACCAGGAGAGGTGGTCAGTGGAATGCAGGTGAAAGTAACAGATTGAGGGTGACATCCAGGTGTCTGGGGAGCGATATGAAAGATAATGCCAGTGACCGAGAAGTGGAAAGCTGAGGAGGAAGCCAGCTCTGGGGCACACATATGAAAGGGTTTGGAAATGTCCACCTGAAGAATATTCCAGCTCATTTACCTGCTGGGCAGTCTGTTTACTTTCTTGTGTCTGAGCTGATATACTCAGCAGGGACAGTCTTATTCAGTTAGTAATCACAGAAATTTCCATTTCCTGATTCAGAAAATGTGCTCCTGGTACCATTTCTACTCCTAACTGCTACTATATAACTCCAAGCAATACTGGCACTGCAGGCTATGACCTTTTTGAAACACACTTCAAATAACAATTCAATCTGCAAATTATAAAGTGATGAGGATGTTGAACAGGTCAAGGCCAAGGGCAGAACTCATTGTCAGGCCACTAGAGATCTATCTTCAGGTTAATGCTGATCTGTTGATTAGCTGCCCTTGTGTGTGGTCATCTAGCTGGCTATAAGCCAGTTCACATTTATACAAAATAATCTAAGAACTCTAGCCAAGTACTGAATTGAAATCCAGATACTGGGTGTTTAGGACATCCCCCTTTTGACACACCTATCTGGTATCTATGTCCAAAACCATGTCACAGGGCAGTATTGGGCACTAGAATAGGATTCTCATGGCAAAGGCAAAATGACAGGAAAGTCAGAGAGGCATGGGGATGTGAAGTTGAAATCAAGCATGATGCACATATCTCTGTAGCCTTGAAAATATGAGAGGCAGAAGTTCCCTTGAAACAACCTTCTAAGAACTGATTTCAGGCACATTGAGGGACTGGCAGTGACCAGGGGAAATGATGCTGAGTCCACTGGAAGGTCACTGGCAAGAGGAAGTCTCATTTCCCCAGTCCCCTAATCAGTGTCAGTCAAAGCACACCGGGACTGAACTTTGCTATGTGAGGAGCACTGTGCTGTGGAGAAAAGAAGCTTGTTCTCAACACTTCCTGTCCAGCAAGGGGAGGAGAGGCAAGGCCACTATTCCCTGACATGTGGGGAGTCTACATGCAAGAGTGCCCAGGGAAAATTATATTACAGCCCCTCTCATGGGAAAGGGGTTCATGGAAAGGCCAGCAAGGGAGGGGACAATTCTGATGAGCAGTTAAGATTCACTTAAGAGACAGGGCAGACGTAATGAACTGTGTTTTCTTCAGTCTATTGACTAATTAAGTCCTATTAAATTTCTATGTCCTTCCCCACCCACAAATATTTCATAGATGGTTAGAGAGATGCAGTATAAAAAATGGAAAGACTGGAAACAAGGTCCCCAGGGAGCTTCTAGTTCACTTAGTCCCTTGAGTCAGTCACTAAACTTCTTTGAACTCAAGTTCCCTCATTTGTCAATAGGTGTTCTGGGTCCCACTATGCTCATATAAAAAGAATGTTAGTGGGATCCAGCTGCTCATTTAATTGGCAGCACCGCATAAAGCTGAAAGTATCTATGATTACAAAGTATTTGATCATCCCGCTTAGCTGCCTGAAATTCCCCAGTTCCCAATGAATATACAGCTCCTGTTTTCAGATCCATAAACACTGAATGTTACTATCTATTTTCTCACCAAGGATCTGGTAAAAAAGTCTGTCCCCCAGTGGACCATCTAAAAACATCTGAGTAACTTCCTTTCTTATTATGACTTCCTGTCTGCACAAAGCCCTGCATGTAGCAGGCATTCAGAAACTTTTATTGATACCTCATGAACTGAGAGAACTTTAAGGATCTGGTAGTACTTTTAAACTTCTGTGCCATTCATAGGAGAATCAGAGGGGTGTGTGTGGTGTGTGTGTGTGTGTGTGTGTGTGTGTGAAACACATAGAGAGATAGGTTTATTGTTCAGTATAGTAGAAGATCCTTTGTCCTTTGCTTTTCTTCTATTTTGGAAACATTTGGTATCTGTTATTGTTCAGAATCCTTGGTTAAAGTGGGGATGTGAAAAAATACAAAAGAGGCAGTTATAGAGCTATTCACAGTAAAGGAAAAATGACTACAACCAGCAATGTGTTGATTGAAATCTCAGAATTGTTTCAATATGTAAAACAAGTAGGTTAAACAAAATAAATTTAAAAATACAACAAATAAGCAAACAAATCAGACTCCAGCATTTCTTCCCTTAGAAGCTATTATCTGAAAATTGTGCTGTCCAGCAGAGTAAAACTTGGCCCCAAGAGGACGTGGACAACACAGAACGTGGACGGTCCTAGCCTGACCTTGCTGTAAGTGTAAAAAAGGACTGGATTTTGAAGGTTTTGCATTAAAAAAGAATATATTTTATTGATTTTTCCCTTAGTTGCATGTTGATATTAAAATATTTTACATATATTGGACTAAAAATGTATTTATTAAAATTGATTTAAACTTTTTAAACTTTAAAATGTGGCTATGAGAAAATGTAAAATTAAAAAGAGATCTGACTTTATATTACTACTGAGCAGAGCTAATTTAAAACATCCCAACTATGACCTTCATAGCTCTAGTAGTACAAATGCCCTTCTTATTACAAGGGAGATACAAAGGTCAGAGATGCAACCTCAGGTCACCAGCTGCTTTAAAAATGTTGCAGACTGTACTGTGGGCTTGAAGATTAAGGGTGGTTTAGTAGCAAAGAAAAAGTGCAAAACTACCAAACAGTTTGAAAGAACCATTTCAAAAAGTCACTTTGTCATGATGTATGACATGGGTCACTTTTACATATTGGGTGAAATTTTAAATTTTATACAAAAATGTGTGCTTGCCTTGGAGAATTGAAATGCTTGTGTGTGTTTTTTTTCTTTTTTTAATAATAGAAGCCAAAATTATATTTTAAATTGCATCATTATTTTTACTTTATAAAATAGAACTGGTAAGATGAACAGCTATTTTAATTGCATTCTGCTCCAGTGAAATCCAGAATTTAAATATGTATACACACACACACACACATATATATATATATATAAAAGTCATAGCTCTAGCATTTTTATTGGTCTGACTAGTGAAAAATGATGGTTTTTTGGTTTTTGCAGGAATATCTTGAGCAGAGCAATAATGATCAATCCCTGATGAATGTAACAATGGCTCCAGGCCATCACTGAGGAATGGCAAGAACCTCATTTTTATAACTTTGTTTAAACACAATAGAGGGGATTTTGTTTGTTTGTTGGCTTTTCATAAAAAATAACTCCAGTAAGCCTAATGAAAAATTGAGGCATATTCATCAAATGTTTTTTTTCTGACTGAGAGTCAGGATTTTATAGATCTTATTTTCTTTGCAACTTCCTCATCCTCTAATTTAACAAAAATTCCGTGAGCACTTCTCTGTCTGGTTTGTACTAGATAGGGAAGACGCCAAGGTGGAGAAGTTATGGACTGTAAATTTTAGGAAGAGTGAATTTCTATTTCTAAACCACTTCAAGGACCTTAAAAACATGTCTAATTTTACTACCTTATTTACATGTAGAAGAACAGAGATTGAGAGTGTGAAATGACTTGCTCAGGGTCACAGAGACTGTTTTGGGGAAATCCAGTGCTAGAAGCCATGTATTTTGATTCCCAATCTCTCTTCTATTAAAATATGTTGTTTTAGTTTAGAGAGTAACTGGTACAAAGACCAGTTCTTTTTCTTTCTTTTTTATCTCATGCTCTTTTGATGCATATCACTTACTTTTTTTTCCAGAAATGCCCCTTTGCAGTGAAGGCAATAATTGTATTTGGAGGATTACTCTAAACAGAACAAATCCAAGCAGAGAGCAGCCCCAGGCCCTCTCCATAGATCACAGCTTATGGCAGCTCCCCCAGGGAACGCAGAAGCGCTTGGACCGGCTTTAAGTTTAAGTGCATGTCACCATGATGGACGGTGCCTTTGGTGTTCGTATATCATGGAGTGGAAGGGGTGTCGCCCATGGACGGAGAGCATCCATTCTCTTCTCCTGACACTGTGCCTTTTCCCCAAACAAGACATATCTGTGCGATTATAATCTTATCCAGCCTGGCTTGCTCCCTCCAGAGCTCATCTGCAGTTAGGGGCAGAGTCAGTCAGCATTTTGTGGAGATAAGTTTTAGGGGGCATGCTTTGGGAAACAATGAAAGAGATGTAGCACTGAGAATATAGAAGGGTCTCCTGTGCACACTGCTTTCAGCTTCTTGTTTCCATTCCAAATGGCTTAGTTTTTATTTGCAAAAAAATGTAGCCATTAAGAACAAGTCCCCAAAAGTCATTATTTTCTAGATTCGAATCCCTGATCAATCACTTCCTAGATGTGTCACTTAGGTAAGTTACTGAACACTTGTTTGCTTTAGTTTCCTTACTGCAAAATGAAGACTAATGAAAATATTATATATTTCATGCAATTACTGAGAAGAATAAGTGCATACGTACAAATGAAACCTGAGTCTAGAACACAAAACTTACATTGACTTGGTAGGTGTTGTCATTATCATCCTTTCTTACTTAGGACTTGGCCAGGATATCCTCAGCACAGGCATAAAATTGGAGAATCATCTTTTTAGTAAAGAGCAGGTACATCAGAACTCAACTTTCCATATTAGCTGGAGAAGAGAGAGTAAATTTCCGAAAGAGATAATCCAGGAAGAAATTAATCCATTCAATCCTTTCCCCATTCATTCAGTCATCCAGCCAGCCAGCCAGTCATCTCCCAATTGTCTTATTGCCTTTGAGTTTTACCAAATTGAGTGTACTTTAGGACTTTCTGTTTGTTGGCCTAATAATAGATCTCTTGTTTCCTAACGTGCTTAGTCACTCAGCCATGTTCAACTCTTCATGACCCCATGGACTGTAACCTACCAAGCTCCTCTATGGGGATTCTCCAGGCAAGAATACTGGAGTGGGTTGCCGTGACCTTCTCCAGGGGATCTTCCTGACCCAGGGCTCCATCCCAGGTTTCCTGCATTGCAAGCAGATTCTTTATCATCTGAGCCACCAGGGAAGCCCGTGGTCAAGACTTAATGGCAAAGGCAAGACTGGTTTGTTCCCAAAGGCATAACCTGTGAAGAGACAGCCTAACTACTGATGGACATCTGGTCGGAACTTGTGTTTCATCTGACCTTTTCTATATTCTTTATTATAAATAATATTACAGCCTGTATGGGTCTTGATTTTACCCAGAAAGAATATGATTATGTGGTTATCAAGGGGTTTTAGTGGGTATTTCATGACAGAAGGGCAACTCTTCTCTAGCCATGCTGGGTTTCAAAAAGAACATCTTGAACACTAAGTTTAGTTTCCTGCAAAGATCAAAAAAGTTTGACATCATCTCCTCTTCACTGTCCCTTTGTCAAATAAAACCTTTGACAATATAACTCTTGCCTAGAAATAACCCTGAAAGACTTTTAAGGGGTCTCTAGGTGAGCAAAACTCTTGAGTCCTCTCTCTTTTCTGGTTTGCCACCATTGGAGACTTTCTAAAGATGACGTATTACCCTCTCTCATAAGTGGAACAGAAATATCTTGGATGGCCCTAGTCCTTTTTTCTTTATACAATGTTCTAAATCATAATATCTATGGTTTCTATACTAAAAAGTTCTGGCTTGGAGGCTTCCCAGGTGGCTCAGTCTGTAAATAATCCTCCTACAATGCAGGAGACCCAGGTTCAATCCTTGAGTCTGGAAGATCCCCTATAGAAGGAAATGGCAACCCACTTCAGTATTTTTGCCTGGAGAATCCCATGGGCAGAGGAGACTGGTAGCTATAGTCCATGGAGTCGCAAGAGTCGGATACAACTTAAGGGCTAAACCACAACCACCTACCACACCAAGGTTTCCATGGTGACTCAGATGGTAAAGAATATGCCTGGATTGCAGGAGAACCAGGTTCAATCCCTGGGTCAGGAAGATCCCTTGAGAAGGGAATGGCTACCCACTCCAGTACTCTGGCCTGGAGAATTCCATGGGCAGGAGTCTGACGGGCTATAGTCAATGCGGTTGCAAAGAGTCAGATGCGACTAAGTGACTAACACACTTAGATACCACCCTAAATTGAACAGAATGCTTCAGGTATAGTGATTTTCTCTGCCTGCTAGAACTGTAAATCCCAAAGTTGGAATACTACTTCTTCCTAATTATATGTTTAATCCAGTGACTATCACAGACTAAATATACAATAAAGATTTACTCAATGGTAGAAGAATAGATTGTTAAAATCAGAAATTTTAAAAATAAAAATAATTACTTAATCTTTATCCTAGGTCCAATTTATATTATGATTCTCATTACCAAAATAATTGCCAGAACAGCCTCTCTTCCTGGCCTGTAGAAATAGTGCTTTGTGTGGAATCTACCAGTGCCTTTCCTTGAGATTCCTACATCACTTCCTGGTGACTCCATCCACCTGCCAACATTCTGAATAGCAAATACAGCACATAAACCTAAGCTACCACACATAGTAAAATGCCAGCAGTTCTCTGCAGGATAGACTCAAGGGAGTGAACCAATAATTACTGATGCTACAGAGTCACCCAAACAATCTCTCACCTACTTTATTCCTTTTGTAAGAGAGAGAGAAAAAAGATGGCTCATCTCAACATGCTGATGCTGAAAAGAACACTGACGTTTGTTTTCCGAATGATGTTTGACTGTGAGTGCTCAATAATTAGAAATATTTAATGCAGTCAAATATCAGCAAGTTAAAATTGTTTTCTGCTTAAGTCTTGTCATTTGCCAGAAAAGAAATGATATGTTAGACATGTTGCACTCATTCTCAGTATGATAGCAACTAAAGTGGCTTAAAATTGGATTCATTTATAAAGCTGGACACTATTAATATCATTCCCTGCATGATGGTAATTCATTTTACTCTGCTTTGTCTCAGAAGCAGTAGGGGCTCCATTCCTTATATTCAGTTTGCAGTCCTAATTAAGTATTCATTATAGAATACATATTTTTTCATTTAGGACTGAATATCAAACATTTATGTGCTGTTTTACACTTGTTTACTCTTAGGTCAAGGTAGTGAGGTGTTGCACATCTAGCAGTTCTGTATCTTCAACCTGTAAGATTAAGGCTCAGAAGGAACTCAGAGCAACAATGTGTCTCTCTCATGGTTCTTATTTCACTGGAGTTTCACTAATAGACTGAAAATCTAACTGAATGTGACTACGCTGGTTCCTTCACTGAGAATTAGACGATGTTCCACGGGTTCAATGAAAAGTTGCATGATACGTACAGAAGTTTAATGTGAGATTCTACAGACACTTGACTCTGAAAACTCACTATTGGCCACTGAAGTGGCTAAGCATCAAAAAAGAAAAAAATAGCATGGAGAGATTTAATTGAATAAAATTAAGCCAAATAAAATGTTACTGGAATGTCTGGGACACTGCCATCTGATGAGATGTTAAATTATGGTGGCGTGTTGTAGCAAGAAGAGTTTACAACCATCATAATCTAATCCTTGACTTGATAAGCAATGGAATATGTATACATAATAATAGTACAAATTTGGTATTTACATTATGCCTTCTCTTTGGGAGCTCAAATGGCCCTAGATAATTTGGTCTATTCAAGATCACATTCTCATCATCAGTAAGGGAAAGTCAACATTTTCAAAGGCTGAGCTTAAAATGTCCACATAGTCAAAAACAACCACAGCCACAAAGAAATCGAGATCACTCGAAAACTGATTATCCTTCAAATTCATATGGCAATAGCCCAAATGAAATCATGATGGAAACCTGATCCCACAACACTTCTTGAGCAATTGTCAGATATTTCCTGAGAGTCTATTATGTACAAAGTTCTTTGTAGTTGTGACAGAAGAAGGAAGAGGGAAAGGAGGAAAGGGAGAAGTAGTCATTATTAGTTGTAAGTGAATCACAATCCTGTTGGAGGGATAAGTTACAAACATGAAGTTAGTTAAATAATAATAGAGGATATCCATATATGACGCCACAAGGCAAGATATGTTCTGTTGGTAAGGACAATGGTTCTTATAGTTGTATAGGTGGAAGAGACTACAATTTCAAGAGGAAACTGAGAGGGCTGCTTAGACAAGGGATTTCCTTGTCTGGTCCTTAAGGATTGTTAGAAATGAGAGCAAATACCCTTAGGCCAGAAGGTAAGTATGAAGAAAGGAAGGCTACAATATAATGCAATAATTGTTGGGGCACCAAATCTAGATTGGCTTACTAACTGCAAAGGGCATGAGATGAGTAAAAGAGAAGATGGATTGGTAGGATTGTCAAAAGTCTGAATAACGTGCTAAGAATTTAAGAGTTTATCTTCTAGGAAATGAAAAGAAATTGATAGTTTTGCAGACAGAATTAAAGTGTTATATTCAAAAGACTTAGCCTGCTGCAGATGTAATTAATTTGATAAGGAAGAGACGGAAAGAAAGGAGAGGTGAGATTGTTGCAGGAGCACTGAATGGGATGGTAAGAGCCCAGGGTGAATTTGTGTCAAAAGGAAGAACCACTGCCTTACACAGAAGGAAGAACATGCTGAACTCAGAGACTCAAGGATTTTTATAGGTCAAGGCACCAAAAATCCAAAATTGATACTCAAAGGAAAATAATTGGGTAATCATTTATTTACTTCTCTGCTAATTACTGGTTTATTGACATAGTTTTTCCAATTAACATCCTGGTGTCAATCTGTGAGGCTTAAATATGAATATTTCCATATGAAATCTTAAAAGTTTTCCCATCACTGAAAATTCCTGGTATACATACATTCCAAAGTAATTCATGCAGAAAAGCAAGGTTTCTATATCTGAAAATACTAACTATAGTTGGGGTCATCTACTTTAGGACTTCTAATATTCCATTTCTTCACTCCAGAATTGAGTCGATGTATATATCTTTCAAAGGCTTGCAATATCTTCCAATTGGCCTTTTAATTATTTTAGTTTTTTTTTTTTGTCTCAATGTTTCTGATTTTCTTCTAGCTATAAATTTTTTTGAAATTGCAAATGAGTAAATATGGATCATTACAGAAGTATTTCATCTGAGCAACTGCTTGGTATCATATATGATGCTAAGCAATCTGTTACAGAGCCTCCTCCTTTCTTGGTCATGGAAGAAATGCTCCTGTTTAATTCATGGAAGATTCCCAAACACTGCCTAGAGAGTCCCTCTGGCATCAGTGACTGTCCTGCCCCATTTTTCACCTTTGGAGATCTTTACACACATCAGCTAAATTCATTCTCTGGGGCCTCTGTGAAGATGGTGACTTTACAAATTCCTCCTTTGACAAATTCCTCCCTGGGGAGACATTATGGATGTTGATGGGGAAAATGCATCTTGCCAAGATTATAGCCCACTCAGAATGTGGAACCTAAGAGTTTGGAAGCTCAGCAGTGCCTTTTAGTGTAGAGATTTACTTAAGATTCAATAGCAAATGGTTAGCTAATGTTTACAGCAGGGATACACAATTAATAAATGCAAAAATTGTGTGCTTCACTTCTATTTCCAAAGTGAATAGCATGTTTGTCAAAGCAAGAAACTTTGCTTTGATTATAAGCTACAGGTAATGAAAATCTGTTTGTGTTTCACAAATACATTCGATTCTAGTGGATTGTATTTCCCATCAGGGAATCAGGTTCAGCAAATATTTTCACATGCTAGCTCTTCAAATCAGGCAGAAGGTTTTAGTGGCCTAGAAATACAATAAGCTTAGAGAATAGAGGTTTGAACAGGAACTAACTGGTAGACTTCATAATTGTTCTTCACTGGAATTATAAGGACCCAACATTAGGTTGTTAACTGTAGACCATGCATATTACCTACATTTGGGGGAGGGGTAATTTCATGAAAGTATCTCTACTTCCTTTTAACTTTCTTCAAATATCATAGTAATAGCTCTAAAGTTATCATGGCCTTTATGTTGAACATGAAGGACCCACATTGAAATATTTTGAACAACAACAACAAAAAAAATGGAATTGCAAATAGAATATAGTAGGGAGGGTTTGGACCATGTTTTCAGGGACACAGGCTCTGCAAAGGAATTCTAGCTAGGAATCCAGGCACATAGGAGTTAAAAGCTTGTTATTCAGCCCCTTGAAGCATATCTTTCTACAGAGTCAAGAAGAAATTGGCTACCAGAACTAGCAAGATATATTTTACCCTTGATCAGGGGAGTGAGATGAATTTTCCAGGGTTAGAGTCTAGAATGAGCTAAAATATCCTACTTATATAAACCAAAGAGAAAGAGGGTCTGCTTGAAAGAAGGCTGAATAAGAATGAGGGCTACTTTTTTCAGTGAAGGCAAGTTAGAGGCAAAGCTTAGTATTAACATTCATAGTCTTAGTATATGAGGATCCGATACTGAATATTGTCACATTGTGAGGGTTGTAATTAAAACAGAGAAAGTGGAAGCATTTGTATATTTTGGCTACCATATTTTTTAAAAAAATCTTTCCTTGGGCTGACTCATTAAAGAAGAAGGAATAACCTATAAAGCAAAACCCCTAGCAGCATGCCCTCTCAACAAAGAAAGGGTTGAGGGGGTGATGAAGGATGATAAACAGGGCTGGTTGATAAAACACTGATCTTAACTCATTTGCCTTCTTTGTTTGGTGTTGCTTGCTTGTTCCACTCGGCCTGTTAAACAGAAGTGTAGAAGCATTCACCTTGTCTTATAAAAGTTCAACTTAACTTTAAACTTTGACCAGGGAAGCTTGTCTAAGATTTTGATTTAAGAAATCTCAGAAAAACAAAATGCAAAGAAATAAGCTGTTTGTCCACTTACACCTTCAGATCACACCTTAGAACTGACACAAAAACACTTCTTTTCGTTTACAACTAGCAGTCAAAGATCTTGAGTAAATCCTGTTTTTATTGCTATGTTGGGACAAAGAAGGAATAATTTCAGTTAATCTATGACTCTCCCCTGATACTCCCAGATTCACAGGCTGTTTGTTTATAAGCCTTCATTGTTATTATTCACATCATTTGATAAACTATAGTCTGAAAGACATGGTATTCTTTAGTTTTTATTCTTTACCTCAAAGATATTTTTCCCTAAATCTCTTTCTCTTCCCCTATTGTTCTGCCAATATTAATGTATTATTTATTCTTACATATTCTTTCAACTTTTTATCTAGAGTTCCACATTTCATGGTTGGGTTCAATCATTTCTTGAATTTCCTTTCTGTGGTTATTTTAAGATCCTTCCCAAATTCTCTAAGACTGGTATTATTTTAAACCAGCAGGAAATGCAGAGCATGGTTCATTGCAGTTTCTTCTCAGATACATGTTGTCAAAGTCAGTTTTCCTAGAATTCCCCTCAGCTCTAAAGAAGTAGACCATGATGCCTGCCATTCAAGGAGGCCTGAGAGCACTTAGTCTAGAAGCTTTCCTAGAACTTGCTGTTAATAATCTAATTTCTTCTCCATTCACGGGGCAAAGTGGAATTCTAAAAATATTTGTCCAAAAACAACAAAAAAGACATGAAAAGGACAGTTTTGTAGTCTTTCTCCCTCATTAGTGAACTGGAAGTGTGGACTCTGAGATGTTAGAATTGCATGCTTCTCAGAGTTTGTATTTGGGGAGAAACAATCCATCTGGGACTCCAGACTGACACTTACCTATAAAGAAAGTGAGAAATAACTTTTACTGGATGGATTTGTTATCACAGCAAAGCCTAGCCCAGCCTCACTAACACAGATTTTAAATATTTGGTTGGAAATTGGGAAATGTTTCTAAAACATGAGATGTTGTCTATATACAGATGAACAGGTGTGAGTCTATGCATGTGTATCTGTGCTTACACACCACTGATCTACTCTTTGACCCCTTCCCACAGCTTCAGTATCTTCATCTCTAAGATAAGGGTGGAGTTAGAAGTTTCTTTAGCTTGAAATTTCTTTTGAAGATTGCCTGATGCTTATCCAAAACAGTCTTGCGTTTATTCAAGCCTTAACATTTTCTGAAGTCTTTTTAACCCAAGAACAAAGCTCAGGGCTTGGACAGACTCTGATTTTAAGTTCATCCAAACCATCTCTTTGTTGCCTTTGCCCCCTTTAAGAAAATTCCAGATGAAAGAATAAATCTGCCACATGAACTGATTTGCTGCACAGCAAGATAATTCTTTTAAGTAGTTTCTATTATAGGAAAATTAATTTCAAGGCACTTCATACAGTTCTGGTAAAATCCTTCTGCTCCACAGGGGTCCATGAGCAACATTAACTGTGCAGCGTTTGCTGGGTATGCCTCGTTATGACTTGGTGCAGTGAAGGATGTTTTAAAATTTTTTTTTTTAAGTTGAGCTCTTTGAAAATGCATTATTTTTGTTCTTGTCCCTGCATGAACATTTAAGGAAAACTAGAATTTGAGATATTTTTAACAAGGACAAAATATTTTTTTCTACTTCATGTAAAGGAACAAGAAATAATTTCTCCTGATAAAACTTTGTAGCTTACTATTTTTACATAGGCATTGGTATAGCATTGATTCATTTGAGGAGGTTATGAAAAGCAAATACATAATTCCATGTGCTAATGAACACACAAAGTTTGAATGGTTGATAACGAAGAATACCACCTTCATCCAGCTCTCACTTGTCCAGCTTTCTTCATTCTCTCAGAGGTGTTCTCAAGAGAACTACATACAGAGTCTGCACACAAGCTTTTATCTAGAGGCTATTTCCTGGCGAATCAGACCTAGGAGCCATAACATATGAAATGATCTGGCATGCAATGGGTTTAGTGGATTGACCCCATTAGATGTATTCTCTGTCTAGACGTCTTTCCTAATGCACTCTCATCCAAATGCTTTTGGTTTCTCCTGTACGTCTCACTTTTTCCACAATATTCCTTCTGCTTAAAGCATCTCCTTTGCCTCTTCTGGTTCACAGAAAGAACTGTGAACTCTATCTCCATATTTCAAGAACCAGTTAATATCCCATTTGTTATGTCTCAACTCTGAATGCTATTGGAACTGGTATTAGTATTACTTTACTTTATCATAAGCTGCTGTTTGGTACAGACTCTAAGCTCCTTGGGGCAGAGACTCTGAACTTTTTCTTGCTTTTCTCCCTTGCAGCTGCTTTCACAGTGCTGATATATAGATGTTTTCAATATGGAATTTTCTTGTTTGTTTCCATAGGGCTTATCAAATTCTGCTATAGCTCATGAGCTGCTGTACTCACATCACATGACCAGAGCTGGATATAGTTTTCAAGGCGAGGTAATTATAATGGGCATGTGTGAATAGAAGATACACTCTCATATTGTGCATTATCTATATTAATAAGTCATGCATTTATGTTCTAAAAACCAATCAATACACTGTGGATACAGCAATCATTTTTACCCAATCGATGGCATTAGACATTCAACAATAGTCATCTCTTGCGAGAAATCTCCCAGTGAAGCTTTATAATCTCTGATGGTCTTCCACATGGTATGGCACTTGCAGGAGGGAAGACTCTACGCCTCTAGACTTGTTTAATATCAAATCCAAATTTCTATGGGATACATTGATTTTACTTTCTAATGAAATATGAATAGTAAATATTCTATTAAAATTTTAACATTTAAAAAATACTCCTACAATCTTTTATTCTGATGATTCAGTTTGGCAGAAACCAGAAAATGTCCTTTGTATTCCATTGAGAAACCAAAGTAAAGGCAAGGGAGCATCATTGCTTTTGGAAGAACTCTTATTGTTTTAAATACACCCCATTTACCATCCCGTCTGGAACCTAGGAAGGATCAGCTAGTTTGAGCCAATGACTATTCTTTTCTTAATGGCCAAGATTTTCCCATCTCACCCAACATTGCTTTCACTGCCAATATCTCCCTCTCAATGACCAGTGGCAGAGAAGATATTTAGGGTTCTCTTAAAAAAAATAAAAAATAAAAAACAAACAAACAAAAAAAAACACTTGTTCTATTTCAAGGTACTGCCTCTGAGTCTCAGGTCCTTCTGACCTGGGGAACATTTTAAACAGCTCCGGCTGCAGCAGTATCATGAAAATCTTTACAAAACAAATTGTTGTTAGAATTAAGTGATTAATATAAGAAGTTGGGAACCTAGATTTTGTGAACTAAGTCACAAATACCAACCTTCAGCCTAGCTGGAAATATTTACAAATAGCCTGTCTTTGTCTCTGCTCAAAGTGGAGACAGTAATTATAATTTGTAGATCAAGCTTCATTTGCTCCAAAGCAGATTCAGAGGGGCCTAAAGTTGTCTTTTTCCCCATGGATTTGAGTCCAGTTTGACTTATTGAGGCAACACTCTTGCTATGTATCAACTGGATGTGTAATGTTGACCAGATAGCTTGGCCCACTTGACTAGTCTTTTGATTTATATGCTAAGCAAAAGTGTGATTTACACTTTTTAATAAGAACTCTTTCAATTTTATGCTTCATTTTTCTATATCTGAGGGCTCAAGAAGAGTGAAATCACATGACCCAAGTGGGATATTGGTCTTAATCTATTAATCTGCACTGATATATTATCCCCACTCCAATCTCACACTTATCTTTTTCATCCCAAGTGAGTCAGACAAAAGAAATGTCTCCTCATGTTGTAGAATTTATTTCTGATTAGGTTTTTCAGTTAGTTCTACCACATGCAAATGTATGTGTTCCAGTCTCATGCAGTTTGTTGGACGAAGATAATCTGACGTTCTCTGTAGGTCATCTCGGAACAGGTCATACTTTAAGCTTCCTCCTCTTGCCTCTACCTATTCATCCTTCTTAAGAAAAAGAAAACAAATTCTTTAAAGAGCTAACTTAGATAAATAGCCAGGCTCTGTGCTAGAAAGGGGCATCCTAGGTGTCACTAGTGGTAAAAAACCCACCTGCCAATGCAGGAGACATAAGAGGTGCAGGTTTGATCCCTGGGTCAGGAAGATTCCCTGGAGGAGGGCATGACAACCCGCTCCAGTATACTTGCCTGGAGAATCCCATGAGCAGAGGAGCCTGACAAGCTAAAATCCATAGAGTTGCACAGAGTTGGACATGACTGAAGTGACTTAGCAAGCACATACATGCTAGAAAGGCAGGAAATCTTCCAAACCAGGAAACATGACTCAGAAACAAGAAAAAAATAAGAAAGACAAATGGAAACTTCTCTTAGTTAGGTGAACTTACAGGGCTTTTCTCTTATATTTTTTCTCCTTCCTATGGGCCATGAACTAAAACTTTCTTGAAAACAAGCCTCACTGTAATTTCATGAAGTATATGTTTGTTTTTTTCCTTAACTTTTAAATGAGGAAAACAATAATAAAATTGTCAGAACCTTTATTTTCATCACCCGAAGTTCAAGCAAAGATCACAAGTACTTTTAAAGAAACAATCATGATTAAAGCAAAGAGCAATGGACTAGAAGTCAAAGACAAGAAATCTAGTTTCAAGGGTCACGAATCAGGTATGGCCAGGGCAAGCCATTCTCCATTTCTTCTCTTGACCTCAAATTCCTTAACTGCACAAAGAAGGGCTTTGGGGCTGATTTCCAACTTTTACTGGGCTGTAATTGTGATCTCATTCTAGTTCTTGAGACTGGTGAATCATCAGAAGAATGTCTGAGTTTGTGGTGCTCAGTCTTGACTTTCCCAGCCTCTAGTTTCTCCCTGAATTTCTTCCTCAGGTGTATGTCTTTTTCCAAGTCTGGAATACAGGGCCCTGACATCAGGTTTTGACTTTAGGGAAGTATGTGACATACAATAATTTCACCTGAGATGAATCTTGAGTAACTTGTTACTTCCCACTGGGTTCTCTGCCTTTTATACTCTCAGTGTAATAAGAAAGAAAAATAGATGAATATAACTCTGCCATAATTCTAAGCAAAAGGCATCACCAACTCAATGGATATGAGTTTGAGCAAGCTCTGGGAGATGGTGAAAGTGAAGTCTGACATACTGTGTGCAGTCCACAGGGTTGCAAAGAGTCAAACATGACTTAGTGACTGAACAACAACAAGAGAGACTCTCATATAAGGATGTATTTCTGTGCTTTGGGTTAGGTCCCTCTCTCTAGGTTTCTGACAACATTCTATGTTTACATGTTCATAGGTTGCCTCTGATGTGTGTAATTCTATTAATAGCCCAGTTTTCTTGCAATTACAGCCATCTGACACCCTAAATCTGAAAAAAAAAAAAAAAGTTTAACATTCAACCAGGAATTGCTTTCTTAAAATCCTTGATGTTTGCAGTTGTATCTATCAAAACAATGAGCCATTCACCACTTGTGATATTTCTCTCCTTTCTCCTACCTCTCATGCTGTTCCTGAATTTAATGATTCTTATTCCATTTTAGGTTAGATGTAGAATTTAGAGAAAGCAAGGGATACAGGGATAGAGGATCACACTGCACACCGTTGGGAGGTCCTTACACCTCTGTGGAGGAGAAAAGTCATCCACTACTACAGTCTCTCTTTTCAATGCCCCCTATTTTTGACATTTATAAATCCATCAAATGACCACTCCCAATCAGGCTGTCCCTACTTATTCAGAACCATTTTTTCAGACAATGTTCTGTATTTAGGGTTTCGCTCTTCTCCTTCCTGTACATCAGAATCAGACCCATTCTCTGGCGTATTTTGGAAATATTCATTCGCATGACTCCTGCACTCACGCACAATGGCGGCAGCTAAATGAATTTTTCTGTGCAAGATTCCATCCTCCTTCCTTCTCTTGTTTTCCTTCTTCACCCCACTCTCTTTTTAAAATGTTGTTTCTTGCTTCCCTTCCTTTGCCTTTATTTGTTTCCTCTTCTCTACAATCATGATTTGCCCACCTACACTGAGCAAGATGCTATGGGAATGCTCACTGTAGCAGCAACGTGACTTGATCCTGAGCTGCTTCTTTGGGGAAACGGCTGTGCAGTGGAGACGTGGATGTGGCACAGGGCATCAGATTGTGGGATGGTGCCAGGTGTGAGAGCTGTAGTGGCAGCCAGGAGGAAGCAGATCTATAGGTGAGAAATCAGGAAAAGATTCTGAGAAGTGACACTTCAACTACTCCTGGAACAGCAGAACTTTGGTAGATGAACAAGTTGAGAAAAGTATTCCTAAAGGAGGGAATGCCTGGTGTAGAGAAGCAAGAGGGAAAATATCATGATCTCAGAGAACAGGTGGTTTTGCATTGCTAGAGCAACACTGTAGTAGGTAGAGCAGAGAAAATGAGATTGAAAGACTCTACTTAGGGCACACTTCTGTTTTTGAATAGGTGCTTCCAAAGGGATGCACAGAAAAGCCTTACAGAAAAGAATTCAAATTAGGGTCCCTATTGCTTTTCTATTCACCCCACAGAAATGACTATAAGTCCAAACAAAAGGCCAACTGTGATAAAAGGACATTCTCAGTCATCTTATTTAAGACAGATTTAAGACTGAATCCTTGTCTCTATTTGACACAAACTAGACCCAAGCTGGTCATTATATGTCAATTCATTTCTGTTTTATGAAATATAGAGTCTGTGTGTATGTTCATGTTTACAAAATGTATCATTTATATAAAAGATTCTGTGCATGCTTTGTTGCTCAGAAGTGTCTGACCCCATAGACTGCAGTCCACCAGGCTCTTCTGTTCACGGAATTTTCCAGGCAAAAAATACTGGAATGGGTTGCCATTTCCTCCTCCAGAAGATCTTCCTGACCCAGGGGTGGAACCCATATCTCCTGCAACTCCTGCATTGCAGGTGGATTCTTTACCACTGAGCCACTGGGAAGCCCACAAAGGGTTTCTGTTGTGGGAAAGATTCCAATCTTCCTTTCCAAGATTTTACACAATGATATACATGCGTTAAAAAAAAAATTTGATACAAGGGACATCCACGTAACCATTACCAATTTGGTTAAATATCATATTATTATTACTATTAATATTTAGTGGAAGTTGTTTTTAAACCATGTTTAGCAAAGAGGTCACTAAGGAGAACAGAGATCCAGATGAGAAAATAGCCACATAGCAGACTCTTTGTATATCCACAGAGTACCTCATTAGTACACAAAATCAGTAACTTAGAAACAATCACCTGTTCACCAACATGCATATAAGGAATGTGTGTTAAATGTCTGATAGTGTTTATAGTGTTGAGCTCACAAAAGTGGTTAAGACATTTAGAAACCCATACTAGTGGCATCCATGGGTAGAATTTCTGTAATAAGGTGCTGTTAAAGAAACCATTCAAGTCTTTTGCTTCTCCAAGATTTTTTTAAAATTAATCTCAGTCAAATAATATTCTGTTATGATTGAGGGTATATAGACAATATAAGCAAACATCTTTGAAACAATGAAATTCCACCTCACTTCTCTCCTTGCCAAGATGTTGAACAAGCAAAAAGTTTATTCTATAATATGAGTTTCATTGGAGAGGTTGTGAAATAATTGGAATCATAGAATAGTTCTGCGCTGGAAGGAATTCAACCTTATTTGACATTAATGATAACAAAATTGAAGCAACAAATAGAAACCCCAATACACTGAGTTTACTCTAGTAACAACTACAATAAATCACTAGATAATAAAACATTCCCTTCATGAGGGCATAACACTATAGAAGGCACTAGGAAAAGTTTTATTTTTTTCTCCTAAACAGTATTTAGAACTAGAATCTTTTCGTTAAGTGAAAATATAGATGTCAAGTTTTTAAGACAAAATCCTGGTTACTCCATTTGAGGTGGAAAAATGAATCAGGAACTTCAGCAGGTCACCCAACATTTCTATCTCCAGTAGCCTAAGACATATCTTGGGGAAACCTCTATGTGTGTGTATTAGCCACTCAGTCATGTATGACTCTTTGCGATCCTATGGACTGTAGCCAACCAGGCTCTTCTGTCCATGGAATTCTTCAGGCAAGAATGCTGGAGGGGGTAGCCATTCCCTTCTCCAGGGGATCTTCCTGACCCTATTATTGAACCTGAGTCTCCTGCAAGGCAGGCAGATTCTTCACCTTCTAAGGCACCAGGGAAGCCCTAGCACTCCATTAAATCTGAGTTTAACATTCTATATTAGGCAATTAACCATTCCATTTTGTGGTTAACTGTAACTATAGGCAAATCTTGCATTTATTTAATAAAATTTGGTTTTCTTAACTTCTCATGAGTCTTTACAGTTTTGTTTGATTTTGTTTGTTTCTATGTCTTCTCTTGGAAGTAAATGAATCTCAAAACTTTCTGAGGGAGAAAACAAGTTTCCGGATTGGATACAGAATATGGTTTCACAGAAAAGTTGCCTAGTGCTATGAAGTCACATCATATGGACAGCTACATTTTCAGCCTTCATGTAACACTAACCATAAATTAGGAAATAAGGGAATACTATGAGAAGTCAAATGAAATGTGATTTAAAGAAAAAGAAGTTGAGCAAGAAGGGTTGCTTTTAAAGGACAGTAAAATTGGAATTTAAGGTTGACATTGTTGTGTCTCCACTTTTTTTCAACATCTGGATGCAGAGGAATCTCCTCATTGATTTGTTTCCAGTCTGATTACCTCCCCAAGGGGATTAGGGAGAAGCAGCTTCTGACCAGTTAGAGGTGAGAGGCTCATTCTCCAGTTCCACAACCTAGCCATTCAGATCCCCAGCCACTGACTTCTGGGTCCAACAGCACACTGTGCATAAGGAACAGCGAACATGATCCTTAATCACCCCTTATCAAACTGCAACCCAGCTTATTGGCAGGGATTTAACTCAACATTCTGAAAACTAATATAATGGCATCTGGGCCAATCGCTTCATGGCAAATAGATGGGGAAATAATGGAAACAGTGACAGACTTTATTTTTTGCAGCTCCAAAATCACTGCAGATGGTGACTGCAGTAATGAAATTAAACTTGGAAGAAAAGCTATGGACAGCCTAGACAGCATCTTAAAAAGTAGAGGCATTACTTTGCTGACAAAGGTCCATCTAGTCAAAGCTATGGTTTTTTCAGTAGTCATGTATGGATGTGGGAATTGGACCATAAAGAAAGCTGAGCACCGAAGAATTGATGCTTTTGAATTGTGGTGTTGAAGACAGTTCTTGAGAGTCCCTTGGACTGCAAGGAGACCAAACCAGTCCATCCTAAGGGAAATCAGTCCTGAATGTTCATTGGAAAGATTGATGCTGTAGCTGAAACTCCAATACTTTGGCCACCTGATGCCGAGAACCGACTCATTGGAAAAGACCCTGGTTCTGGGAAACACTGAAGGCCGGAGGAGAAGGAGATGACAGAGGATGAGATGGTTGGATGGCATCACTGACTTGGTGGACAGGAGTTTGAGCAAGTTCCGGGAGTTGGTGATGGACAGGGAAGCCTGGTGTGCTGCATGCAGTCCGTGGGGTTGCAAAGTCAGACATGACCCAGCGACTGGAGTGAACTGAACCAGGGATGATTTGGTAACCTGTCCCACCCCTTGGAATGATGAGTCAACAATATCAACCTCGTTTTGTACTTTATAAGAACTGAATGTGACAGCAACTACACTATCAAGGCAAAGTTCCAAATGTGACCCTTAAGACAGCATTTCAGTTAATACACTGATGTCAAAAGTACTAATTCTTCTTGGCTTGAGGAAGAGATACCCCGATTATATTCCATGAAGTGTGTCAGCTTGAGGTCCACTCCCCGTTTCTTAATTCTGGTTCTTGGTGGGAAAGCCACCGTAATTACCTCCCAAAGGGAAGGGGGCTTGAGAACCAGATGGATATAGAAAGTGAAGTTGAAAGTGTTAGTCTGCTCAGTCATGTCCCACTCTTTGCAGCCCCATGGACTGTAGCCCACCAGGATCTTCTTTCCATGGAATTCTCCAGGCAAGAATACTGGAGTGGGTTGCCATTCCCTTCTCCGGGGGATCTTCCCAACTGAACCAGGGGTGATTTGGTAACCTGTCTTACTCACTGGAATGGTGAGCAAACCCATGTCTCATGCCTCGCAGACAGGTTCTTTACAGTCTGGCCACCAGGAAAGTTTGAACCACTAGGGAAGCCCATCCTGGAAGAAAATTTAAATATCTCATCGTATTGTGGAATGGCTACTTCATCGCTCTTTTTATTTTTCAATCTGCTGATAGTCAGCCGGATCCCATTCATTTATTCAAAAGTCTCCTGTCCGAGAGTCTCAGGTCCTCTCTGTGGCCTTGGCTAGAACTTCCCTGGAGAAGCTGCCATTTCCTGCTTGATCCTATTTTCTACCAGTAACGCCAAGCTGTTGTTGGCTTTTGGAAGGTTATGGCTGAGAGACACCTGTTTGCTGGCCTTTCTGGCTCAGTGCTGGGTGGGGCCTGAGGACCTCCTGGGGGCTGCGTCTCCAAGGAGGGCAGGAGGTGTGCAGATGGGGTCGTAGCCAGGGCGCATGGCACAGCAAGGTGTGCAGATGCAGCATGGCCCTCTCCCGCAGGAAGGCAAGTCGAGGGCAGTAGGAGCTTAGATGTGGAGCCTGGTTCCCCACCCCCGAGGTCTCTGTGTTAAAAGGTGTGAGTGTGAATCCTGTAACGGTGCTCAGTCCTTACAGTCCTCTGTGATCATGCACGATGTTCCCCACGCTGGTGTCTTACAGCAGAATTTGTGATGACGGGAACTGTGGTGGCAAGAGGGCAGGCGTTAGCATATGACTGTCAGTGCTAAGGGGCCAGCATGATGGACCCCAGTGTTGGGTCAGAGCAGAGAAATCCGACATGTAGTATCAACCAGTCATCAGAGTAGGCTGACCACAAAAGCAAAAGTTTGCTTCTATAGCTTATTTGCTTAAAGTGTTAACATAGATAGAGCTATAGAAAAATTCACTTCAGTTCCCAGGAACGGAAAAAAAAATATGATAAATTTCCCTATAAAAAGATGCTTCATATGAATATTCCTGACTCTAAATATGGAGTGCTGTCCATGCGCATATCCTCATGAGAATGCCTGGAGGAGGGGAAACGTTAGCTACAAACTTTTCTATTTTCAATGAGCAACTTCCCTTGGAACTAGATTGCTGTTATTAATGATGATGATTTTCGTTTACAACACAATGTTGGACTGTAATTATTTCCTGGTATGAATTGCTTACTCACTTCGTCCCCCCAATTAGTTGACCTTTTGCTTCCTACATATTTTTGTTGTTACTTCAATATTCTGGATAAATAGCTTGCTTGTGGATAGAACTGTTCTTCAGCAATTCTGATAGATTTTTTTCTTTCTCTTATAAATTGCTCAATAAAATTCAGGAACATAAAAAGGGCACCCGAAGTTATTAAGTGTGATATTTTCTCAAACTATATTTGATTGCCTAGTGGTTCATATTAAGATAAAAGCATTTGTACTAGCTTAACAAATAGCAAGCTTGATTGCTTGCTGTTTTGAGAGACTGATTGTGGCATGCTCAGAGGCTCAATATGGAATTTGTTGGGAAGAGAATAAGGGTACCCATCCGGTACTCTCTCTAGGTGATTACTGATGATTTTCTCAGAGTTAAGGAAATATGTTTTCAAAGTCCCCTACTCTAGTTTCTACAAGTACGCCTGCAGGTAGAATGGGTAGAGTAAGAGATGCTAAAACAATAAGGCCACAAATGTCCATGTTCAGTCAGCCAAGCCATAAAACATTAATTAAACATTGCTAATTAAAACAGTAATTAACTTGGTGTGTGCCCCATTTTTGCCAGTCACTGTGTAAACAATTGAAGAAAAACACAAAATCCAACCAAAAGAGAGAGGTCAAAGTGTATGGCAGGATGCTATAAAACAGTATTTTTGTTTATTCATTAAGTCATGTCCAACTCTTTGCAACCCCATGGACTGTAGCCTGCCATGCTTCTTTGTCCATGGGATTTCCCAGGCAAGAATACTAGAGTGGTTTGCTATTTTCTTCTCCAGATGAAACCATATACGGTATTGTAACTTAGAACCAGGCTATTTCAGGTTTAAAGTGCTAAGTAGGTTTGCACAAGCACAAAGGAAGGAAAAAAGTTCTTCCTGGAGGAAAGGGTCCATGAAAGACAGTTGGAATTTAGTCACACAAAAGAGGAAAGGATAGTCAACTCAAACTGGCAGGGAAGCATAAGCAAACTTGTACCACCTACTTCTGACTGATGGCACTGCCATAGTTAAATCATATCTCCGTTACTTTCTCCTTGTTCTTACTTCAAGTCCTCCTTGTGCTGGGTGAGTGAACAGGTTTCTATTTGCTGAATTCATTCTATGTAATAATAAAATAATCTTGATCCTTAATGTGAATTTAAAAAAAAAAGAAATTGATTTTTAGCTTCAGAAATCTCGATTAATTGAGATCACTTACAACTGCCTGGCAGTTTGAGATTTAAAAAGCCCTCAGGCAAAAATGTGCAGGGACATTAGAAGGTGGTATTGCGTCCATTCTTCCATCTCAGGGCATAATCTTTCTCCTTGACCCACCCACCCAATTCTACCACTTGTCAAAATCAATCAATGCTTCCCTGAATTGTGCATTAACAGAGAAGGAGAAAATAAAAACTCAAAGGGCAGGAAATAAGTCAGGGTACCACTGAAGCCCTGAGCTAAGAATCAACCAACAAATCATAAAAGCAAACAATAAAGAATAGAAACCATGGAGTAGACTATGAAATTAGGGTCCTCCTAACTATTGTTTTTTGGGTTTTGATCATAGTTACAGGTGAAAATAAAATCCATAATGGAAAGAAGATGGAGTATGGTTTTGTGTCTGACAGATTGCAGCGCATACAAACTCACACACTTGCTACTATTTACTCATGCATATGTGCTATCATTCATTCAAGAAAATATTATTGAATATTTACTATGCATCAGATAATGTTCCAGATATATTTGGAATATAAAAATAAATCTGGCAGAGACACTGTGTAACAAGGAGGCTATAACTGCAATTCATTTTTTAAGATCTATGAAAGTTGTGGGTATGGGGATACAGAAAAAGCATAAAGAAAACAGTGATGCATCTTAATACAGCTTACAGAAGGTAGATGACAGAGCAGGTCCAAGAAACTTTAGGGTGGTCAAATGAGTAGACTTTCAACAAAACGGGAGAAGGTAGGAGAAAAGGACTACAGAATAAATCTCCCATAAGGATGTAGCACGAACAGAGGCAAGAAGTCTGAAACAGAAAAATATGCTGGGAACACTGCAAGTGGTCAGGATGGCTGACCTCTGCAATATGCTCCAACTTGCAAAATCAAGTTAAAGCAGATAATTAAAGGAAGCTAATATCATACTTAAAAAGCCAGTTATTTTCAAACCTCTTCAAAGTAAGTATTTGATGAGATCCAATGAATAAAAGAGATAATAGAAAACATGATAGGATTCAGGCTAGAGGAGTATTAGAAGACCTTCCTCTACTCATCCCCTTGTTCACTGTTTCATGGCTGCCTTAGAAGTATGAGCATGCTTTAAATATAATAGATTTGTACCCATTTATGTATTAGCCCATCTATCTACTCACCTATTACTATTATTTCTGAAAGGTCTTTATATTTTTAAGCAATAATAACTTTCTGATAATAACACTTAACCTTGGGAGCTCCTTCTGTGCAGCTGCAGAAGCAAGGACTATATTTAGCCTAATAGATGAAACAATCCCCCTACAAAAGACAGAAAAAGTATATGCAACAACAGTGTCCGAGTCACTGGACATTAGACAACAAAGATGAGTGATCCCTGAACACTGGAAACAAAGAGGTGAATACTGTAATCATCCTAGCTGACTGACTTAGGAGAGTTTTCAGGTCATGACATTAGGGAAAGAGAAACGAGCCAGTCCTAGAAACAAGTCTGAGATAGGCAGAGAGAACTGAAAATTGAACTTGTGAGGCCAATGCGGCTAAAATTCAGAGAAGAGACTAATGGTAAGGACATAGCAATACAGAGAGAATCCTGGTGGTCTGTAAGGGGTTGGCCTCGAGTAGCCGTCTGAGTATAGACAAGCAAATGAATGTGGGAAAACTGCTTGAAACAAGAGAAACAAGCATCCCAAATAAATAAATAAAGCAGAGACCATAATACTCATCTAGGACAGAGAATAGTTTGTCTACACCAGTTAAATGGAAAATCTTTTAATTCATTGTATATTGAGGAAAATATCCAGAAGGGTGTGGCTCTGTAGTAAGGAATAGCACCTCAATATTGAACACTACTCTTAACTCACATAAAAAAACACAAAAACAAGAACTGAGAGGCTCCAAGTAGTTTTGAGTAATATAATTTAATCTCAGACCAAAGTACACTTATAGAATTACATCATGTCCAGCACCTAACAAGGTAAAATTCACAGTATCTGGTAGCCAACCCCAAATACCCAGGCATGCATAAGGAGCATGAATATAGGACACATGATGAGAAAAATCAATCAATTAAAATCAACCCAGAATTGACACAGATGACAGTAATTAGCAGACATTAAGTGATTTATGTTTAAAAGTTAAAGACATGGATAATATTACAAAATGTCTCAAATCAAACTTCGTTTTGTAAGATGGAAACTGCCTTGGATGGGTTTTATGGCCTAGTATATATTATGGAGGGAAAAAAAATAGTGAACCTGAAGAAAACAATTTTCAAATGAATCATAAAACATAATTTAAAAGATGCAGACACTTTGTTATAAAACTCAACATTCAGAAGACTAACGTCATGGCACCTGGTCCCATCACTTCACAGCAAAGAGATGGGGAAACAATGGAAACAGTGACAGACTTTATTTTGGGGGGGTTCCAAAGTCACTGCAGATGGTGACTGCAGCCATGAAATAAAAAAAAAATGCTTGCTCCTTGGAAAAAAAGTTATGACCAACCTAAACAGCATATTAAAAAGTAGAGACATCACTTTGCCAACAAAGGTCTGTCTAGTCAAAGCTATAGTTTTCCAGTAGTCATGTATGGATGTGAATGTTGGACTATAAAGAAATCTGAGAAGAATTGATGCTTTTGAACTGTGGTGTTGGAAAAGACTCTGGAGAGTCCCTTGGACTGCAAGGAGATCCAACCAGTCAATCCTAAAGGAAATCAGTCCTGAATATTCATTGGAAGGACTGATGCTGAATCTGAAACTCCAATACTTTGGCCACCTGATGTGAAGAACTGACTCATTTGAAAAGACCCTAGTGCTGGGAAAGATTGAAGGCAGGAGGAGAAGGGGATGACAGAGGAGGAGATGGTTGGGTGGCAACATCAACTCAATGGATTTGAGTTTGAGTAGGTTATGGGTGTTGGTGATGGACAGGGAAACCTGGTGTGCTGTGGTTCATGGGGTCATAAAGAGTCAGACATAACTGAGTGACTGAACTGAACTGAACTGAACTGAACTATTATAGATCTAGAGGAAGTCCTCAAAGAAGAGGATAAAATAGAGGGAATAGAAAAGCAGATTTCAGTAAAAGATGGTAAACAATTTCTGGAGTTGATAAAAAATATAAACCCACAGAATCAAAAAGCTCAATAAATTGCAATCAAAATAAACATGAAGAAAATGACACCAAAGCACATTTTAATCAAATTGTTCAAAATAGGAATGAAGATTAAATCCTTAAATGGAAGAAGAAGACATGATACATTAAACAGCAAATATAAGGGTGGCAGATATCTCAACAAAGCCAATACAATGGAGGAGGCCTTGGAGCAAAACATTAGATCATTAAAAGGGGAAAAAAAAATCAACCTTGAATTCTATACAAAGTGAAAAATATTTTCCAAAACTGAAGGTGAAGTAAATAATTTTTAAGATTGTAAATGCTTAAGCATTTCATCAGTACTAGACCCATATTACAAAACATATAAAAGGAAGTCCTTTAAGAAAACAGAATATAATACTACAAGGAAGTACAGACCTGCACCAAAAAGGGCCCCTGAAATGATAACCATTAATCAATCATAATTTTCCTTTTATTTAAACCTCTTTAAAAATAGTTATCTTTTGTGTATATAGATGGCATGACTTTTTTAGAAAGCAGTTTAGCAGGTTCTTAAAAGCTTAGCATATATCTATTACATCCCTACCATTCCACTCCTAAGTGTTTACCTAAGAGAAAATAAAGCCTATGTGCTAACTTGTACACAAATATCTGTACACTAGCACTCAGAACATTTTCCTCTATAATATCTAAAACTTGGAAATTGCCCAAATGATCTTTAAGGAATGAATGGATAAACAGTTTGTGGAGTATTAATACATAGAATGTTGTTTTTTTAGTCGCTAAGTTGTGTCTGACTCTTTTGCATGGACTGTAGTCCACCAGGCTTCTCTGTCCATGGGATTTCCCAGACAAGAAAACTGGAGTGGGTTCCCATTTCCTTCTCCAAGAGCTCTTCCCGACCCAGGGATCGAATCCGTGTCTCCTGTGTCTCCTTCATCGGCAAGTGAATTCTTTACCACTAGCGCCACCTGGGAAACCCACATAGAATACTACTTAACAATAAAAATGAGTGAACTAAAAATTAATGAATACACAATAAACTAGAAGAATCTTAAAATAATTACCCTGAGTAAAATAAGTTAGACAAAAAAAAAAAAAAAAAAAGGAAAAAGAAAAAGAGTACATGTTGTGTGAGCTTCCATTTACAGAAAGCTTTGGAAAATACAAACTAGTCCTTAGTGGCAGGAATCATAGCAGTTGCTTGGGAAGGTGTGTGGAGGAAGGAAAAGAAAGAAAAAATTTAAAAGGGGTGCAAGGAGACCTTGTGATGTGATACACGTGTTCACTACATTGATGGGGTTGATGGATTTCATGGGTGTATATATCAAAATGTATCAAATTGTACTTAAAAAATATATACAGTTGATTTTATGTAAATTATAACTAAACAAGCCATTAAAAATAATATCCGAATGCTGCCTTTTACTTGGTTAGTCATGTCCGACTCTGTGACTCCATGAAGTGCAGCACGCCAGGCTTCCCTGTCCTTCACCATCTCCCAGAGTTTGCTCAAATTCCTGTCCATTGAACCACAGTATCTCATCTAATCATTCCATGGACTTTTGATAGCATTTAGAGAAGTTACTATTATTTTGGCTCTTCAGAAAAGGAAACAAAATTAGGATAGTATTAGCTGATGAAACCACACAACTTGCAAGTATCAGGCAGAGGCAGATCCTCACATTCTGAACTCTGGAAGTCACTGATGTTTCTACTCCAGACTGAAGTGCCTGCAGAAAACCTTGGCCAGTGATCTAGTGATACTGGTCATTTCTCACATCTATCTTTCCATAAAGTTTGAGAAGATTAGCAAGCTAAATCAAATGATTTCCAAAGTGCTTATGCTACCTAACTTTAAGAGAATTTGTCTTTTTTGCTGCTGCACGTTTTCATGATATTTGCAGCAAGTCAGATATCTAAGATTTGTTAAGAGATGGCATCTGGCTTGAGTTTCCTCAGATCTCCCCAGGCCTCTCAACTTATAGCTCTTGTCACTGTTTTTCATTTAACAGTTAATTATCTATTTCCCCAGATGTGTCTCATATTGCCACTCTTATGATTATATAACTCCTTTTGTTTGTTTGGCTTTTTAATCCCTGCATCATCAACTCAGTTTTACACTCCTTTAAAATAGAGATAGTGGATATGCTGGTTTGCTTCCCTGCAAAATATGTCAATGGGCTTCTGTGCAGTCTTTGACTTTTAATATATGAGCAAATAATTTTTGTTGATGTGGACACTGGTTTTTTTCCTTTTCTGTGCAGATATTTCATGAACACTTTATATAGTCTTTAGCTTTTCCTTGCTTCATTCCTGCCCTATGAAATCCCAAGCTGCTACTTACACTTTCCACAAAATAATTAACGTTTTCAGCTGTAAGTTTAATTTTTATCTCACACTCCATTTTTAAAAAGTAGAAATTTCAAGCAAACTCATAAAAATAAGAGCAAGATGAAATAATTTTGTGGAATAAGGCTAAACTGATGTCTATCAGAAAGGGATAAGAAGAGAATAAACACATGGAGAAATTCTTCTAATCAAAACCAGGATACTGGAAATTAATTTTATAGAGGTTATTATGAAAAAAAAAAAAAACCTGGAAATTTTTGTCCACCCAATTTTGGTTCTTTTATTTTTATTTGAGTTTTTATTTTTATCCAGAATTTAGAAAATTGTTCCAAAATAGTTACCATGAAGAAATGGAAACTTTGTTTAGATTTTCAAATTGGATAGTTGGTAGCAATATTCACAATAGCACAAGCAAGGCAGAATGATCAGGTTCACTAGTCAAGGTGATCAGCTGGGGGTCAGGGTTAGGAGGGGTGAACCAAGCCCCTTTCTCACATCATTAAATCCTGGGCCAGCAGCGGGGAGGCACCCTGTCAGTCTCCCTCCGCCTTCGTTAACCCTAGCACACTTAAGAACTGTGCTCTGTTGCTTAAGTCTCTTAGCTCAAGTCCTCTAGAGAAAGTTCCATGAAGGAACAACACGGATTTATCATTTATGAATTATTCATCATTATCATTATTAGCTCTCATAATTCCAGCCACACTGCTCATGTGGCTCTGTCTTTTTGCTTAAGTCATATAAAACTCAGCTGACAAAACAGTAACAGGCATACCGTGGGGAATTGTTGGGGCCTGGTTCAGCTGATTAGAGATGCCTCCACTTCTACTTCCAGTGATTTTGTGTCCTTATAACTTTGTCTGCAACTTTAAAGCACAAAGTTTACAAAACAGTGAAGAGAATCAAGGAGGTAGCTTGAAGACAATGAGTGTTCTCACTCGAAAACCATAACATCTGGCCAGGATCAGCTTCATGAGTGGCAACAACACCCACCATTCACCTACAGCCTGTGGTGCAGTGGAGACAGGGAGGGTGGCCAATGTGTAGTAGGATGGTAGGCCATTTCCTTTTTCTTATGACCTCTCAAGCAGTCAAAGATTTATGGTGTAAAATCCTCAATTCCTTTGATATTCCAAATGTCATTGACACCTATCCATTGGTTCAACTAGTTCTAGCCTCATAAAATTTCAAATGTTTATGTTAAAGGTTCCATCCCAGCCTCTGGCCCCTTATTGTAAGTGTTTCATCAAATTATTTTCTCTGAATCAACTGTAAAGGGGATGGACTGAGAGTATAGCTTGGGAAGGGAGGAGCTGACAAATCAAAGGATCCAGAAGAGCTAACCTGCTTGCAAGTGAGATGTTAGCAACCCACTGTTCCGTATTCCTATATCCAGGAGCCCCCTGGGATCCTTACAGATTTTGGAACTGATGTGTCAGGCTTCAGTGAGAAGCAAGTTTCTGCACTATAGTGTAAGCTTAACCTTATGGCTATTTCTTTTTCTATCAGTACATGCCAAAAACCTAGGAAGAACTATTTCCAGGGGTACTATTAAATGGGAAAAAATTTCTTCCTCAGGCTTTCTGTCTTAGAAGATGGAGAAAGAAGGTAGTGCCTATTTATAGACCTTCAAGTTGGCCTTATCCCATTTAACTACACAACAACCTTGTAAAAGAAATATTATTAAATTATTTTTTTACGGGTGAGTAAACAGGAGAAAAAAGTTATTTGAATCATTTTAGGGTCCCTGGCTGAGTCTGGAAATGAACCTGACAACAGCAGTTTTATAGGAGAAAAGATACAATTATATTTAATGTAAATTTTGCATAAGAGAGCAGACTTTATAAGGAAATGATGACCCAAATAAACAGTTAGACCTGAATATTTTATGAGGAGTTGGCAGTCATGGAGGCCCATGATGGGTTAAGGAGTATGAGGTGATTGTAATAAACTGGGGGAAACTTAGCAAGACCTGTCTGAATTCTTCTTGCTGTCCTTTTGTTTCCAGAGATGCGTGCTCTTTCTTCTTGGTTTAGGGGAGACACCTCTCACAGGAGGGTTCTAGGACCTGCTCCAAGGAAGAACAGCAATAGGGTGGGAAAGAGAAGGGCAGGTGCCAAGTCAGAGTGACCTTCTGGCATCTGCTATTTTCTCAAACTTTCTCGGCTTCAATATGCCAGGGACCATGTACTGAGGTAACATATCCTGAACTCCCTCAGAAGAAACAAAGACTCAGGCAGTTAGCTGGTCCATTCATTCATTTGAAAAATATTTACTGAGTCCTTACTAGGTGCCAGGCACTGTTACATGTGGAATACACCAGTGGAAGTCGGGATGGGGGAGATTACATTCTCTTTTGTAAGGGTCTTGTACTGTCATGGAAAAAGTCACCAATTATAGTCAGCGGCAGAGATAGGTTTTGAACAGTTTTTTCCCCCATGTTTGCTAAATGTTAACAGTTACCAATCAGTGATGCAAAGTCAGGAAGTTCATTTACTATTAAGCCAAGGTCTTTCTACAAAAATGGCCCAAAGGTCCATGATTCTAGTAATGTAGGATGGAGGAGGAAGCACATACATCTGTTTTCCCTGGCTCTGTAGGTCTATTTCCTTAGGCCTGGGTTTCCTCTGGAATCTGGTTCTAGATATTGAAGTTAATTTGCAACTGAAAGCAAAAGGGGACGGCCAGGGGAGCACGCCTGTGCTAATGGTCCAGGTCCTGCAGTGTTTGGGCTGATGGGAGGATCCAGAAGGGTCTGGTTCCCCCACTCAAAGGATGCCTCAGCCTTGACCTTCATTGTCACCGATGAGCTTCAGGGACTGTATTTTCTTCTGCTTCTGAGCAGCAGCACTAGGGAAAACTGTCCTGCCCCATTGGAAGGTTTTTGTGAGGAACTTCCAAATACTGCATTTCCTCTGTATTGGGGTGAAGCAGAATGGAGATTATTAGTAAATCAGGGGTGAATTGGAGTCTTGGAGCTGAATATTAGTGAGCCTGCTGGTGGGTTTTATAGACACAGGTGTGCCCAAACTCACTCACACCTACACACACATACAAACACACACACACACACACACTCTCACATACATAACCCTGGGTGGAGAGGGGAATTAGTCAGCGGAGGCCTGACAAAGTGCTTCCTACACATGCTGTTCTGTCAGGCGGCACAGCTTCTTGGGCTTCAGAGGTAATTACATGGATTTTCTGTCTTGTACTTGCAAAAACACAGCCCAGCACAGCGCTGCTGCTACCGGCTCGTCACTGACGAGGCCTTCGGCGCTGGCAGGCAGCAGGCTGCAGGAGAATGTTTACATGCTCTCTTTTAAGAATTGAAACCCTGAGAAAGCACGGGAGGTACCAGTGGAAGGAAGAGGGCAAGAGTCAACACAGTGGGGGAAAGATGTGAAGTTTCTTTTGGATAACCAAGAAGGACACTCCAGAGGAGGTGGGGGTGCGTAAAAACGGGGAGATTGCTGGAGAAAAGGCTGTGGTCATGAGTGTATTGATGAGTTTTATTTTCTTTCCCTTCATCCATCAACATAATTAGTTGACCAGTAATGTCCATTTTGCTTTCAGTGAATATACCCATCAATCTAACACTTATTAGACCTGTGCGTCCCAAATTCCAGGCTGGGCAATCCGTGCTTTCCTGTGGTGGGGATCAGGCATAAACCACAGCCCCTACTCACAAGGACCTTACATGGGAAATGGGAAGACAGTCACTCATTTCAGGAAAACCGAAGAAAAGGTGGTCAGGGATTTGTGAGCAATTGGAAATGGAGGGCAGACCTGATATCAAGTCTGTACCTGTTGTATGGAGATGTTTGCTCTACTAGTCTTTAGTTTTACACAGATTATAGCTAAGAAATAGAATGCAGAACCAGGGATAAATAGGAGGCAAAGGTATTTCATCTTATCATGAGCAAAAAGGAACAAGGTGTAGATCGCAATAAGTAGAAAAACATCCTGAAGATCTCCTAGGCACCTGAGAGATGGCCAGCTAATGCCGTGAGGAGTGTCAGAATCAGCGCGTGGTCATCCACAGGCACCTTCCCTGTAAATTGCGTCGGGGACTGACACATAAGATGAGTGAATGGAAGATCCCAGATCTGAAGCAGACCCATCTTCTGCCTGCAGAAATGACTCTGGCTATTATATCAAGACAAGGTCATAGATACGAATGTTGACCACGCATGGGTTTCTGAATTTCCTATTCCTATTGAGTTAAGTTTGGGGGCTTCTATGTATCCCTGCTTATCCTTGAAATGCTGACCTAAATCCTGTGGAAACCTTGAAATCATCCATAGCATAAAGAGTTAGAGGCTTGGATTTAAGGATAGGTTTAGGACTTTGCTAGTCATTGACTCTGTGATCCTGAACAAGACACTTTCACTCTCTGAACTTCTTTTACATCCTCAAATCATTTAGGCATTCTTAGCCCCCCTTCACATGTTTGCCATGACTGGTAGTCTTTTCTGACATAAACAACTTGTCAGTCTCTTGAATTTCCAAGTTCATAGCCCTCTCTGAGTCTTCTCTTAAAGTGTTCTCCTCAAATGCTTCCCACTCTTTCTTAGTCTATCAAAGCCTGGACATGTTTCTGGGCTTGACTTAAGGTCACTCCCTAGCTGCAGCTTCACCATCCCTTCCAGTCTGCATTTCCCTTCCTCCTCTGAACCCCTAAAGTGATGCCTTAGTTCAAGGACAGGAAGTCTCCTGCATATGAACCTTCAAGTTGTGAACTTTCAAATCTGTGAATGTGCATTTGCAAGTCCAACTGTGTAAGTTAGTTTACATGTTTGATGAACATTGTCATGTGTGTACATCCTCTACAAGTCTCTCTGCTTTTATGTACTTTACTGTTCAGAACTATATAAAATATAGTACAGTATCTTTATTTCAAACCCAGGATATTCGGAAGCAAGCATGAAAGTCAGTGGTGATGTAGCTGGTACTGTACCATACCTTTCAAGGTACTATACTGTAAGATTAAAACTGTTTTCTTTATTTTGTTAATGTATTATTTATATGAAACATATTATAAACCTATTACAGCACAGTACTAAAACCTGATTGTTCTGATTGTGCTAGTTGGGTACCTAGGCTAACTTTGTTGGATTTACAAACAAATTGGACTTACAAACACAGTCTTGAAATGGAACACGTTCACATGTAGGTGATGTACTGTAGTTAAACCCTAGAGGTCACATGATGTTATACTTTAATAGTTATACTTGTGATTTTTTCTTTATGCTTCTAAGAGTACATGGCATATTAAAGGACTGGGTACAGACTGAAAAAATTGTTATTGATGTTTTATATTGCATCTCTCAGGGGATGGGATGTGATTAGGAATAGCAACCAGAATTAGATTAGGAGATATTTGTACTGAACCAGGAAAAAAAAAATGAACAATGACAGAAGTCATGGTTTCTTGTTAAATGATTCTTCCCCAACCAGTCTAACAAATTCAGACTTCTTATTCATTCTCTTTCTCTGCTGATTATCTTGTCTTTCTCCTTAGAGATTTCTCAGCTTTATCAGTAACATAATTTAAAACAAAATGATTGAACCTCAAAGTTCATCGAAAGATACATGTTTTGCCTTTTGATAATTCGTCTATCTATCTATCTTTGCAAATTGAATCCTTAGAAACAGATTACTATTTCAACTTATCAAACTTTATGGATCATGATTAGTTAATGAAATAGTTGCTATTTTACTCCCATCTTAAGGATTATACAACTAATGCACAGGAAGATTAGGTAACAGCTTCAAATTTATGTGGTTAATAGGGTTTTTTTTTAATTAAAATCTAGGTTTGTCTGATTTCAGTCTCTTCATCACTCAAAGTTCATCAGTTTAATAAATATAAAAAGCAGAATTAAGTATCCCCTGAAATATACAAATAAAAAATCAGAAATACAATGGGAACATTTTATACAAAGATGGGCACATTAAAGGACAGAAATGGCAAAGATCTACCACAAGCAAAAGACATCATTCAAGATGCTCCTATTGTTACTTTTTCTGCACTTGATAAAATATTCTCAGATAAATGTTAATATATCTCACTATGATTATATATTTATTTTCCTTTATGTTTCTTCTGATTTTCACCTTATGTATCTTTGTTTCTTGGTTCTTAGGTGTCTAATGGTTTACAATGTTTATCTTCTTTGTGAATTGTGAATTGTACCTTAAATAATTAAAATATTCATCTTTGCTTCATTTAAAAATAAATGTTTTTTTTTAAAAAACTAGTATACCAAATCAAAGAAGAAAAAAAAAAAGATGTGGCAAAAATACAAAGAATATAGTTCATACAAAAAAGTTTAATGACATGGATAACCATAATTGTATAGTCACTCATCAAGTGGCCTAGTGACTAAGGCAAAGAGAGGGGAAAACAATGCAAACAGTAACAGACTTTATTTTGGGGGGCTCCAAAACACCGCAGATGGTGACTGCAGCCATGGAATTAAGACACTTGCTCCTTGGAAGAAAAGCTATGATCAACCTAGACAGCATATTAAAAGGCAGAGATATTACTTTGCCAATAAAGGTCCATCTAGTCAAAGTTGTGGTTTTTCCAGTAGTCATGTATGGATGTGAGAGTTGGACCATAAAGAAAGCTGAGCACCGAAGAATCGATGCTTTTGAACTGTGGTGTTGGAGAAGACTCTTGAGAGTCCCTTGGACTTCAAGGAGATCAAACCCGTCAATTCTAAAGGAAATCAGTCCTGAATATTCCTTGGGAGGACTAATAGTGAAGCTGAAGCTCCAATACTTGGGCCACCTGATGTGAAGAACTGACTAATTGGAAAAGTCCTGATGCTGGGAAAGATTGAAGACAGGAGGAGAAGTGAATGACAGAGGATGAGATGGTTGGATGGCATCACCGACTCAATGGACACGAGTTTGAGCAAGCTCTGGGAGTTGGTGATGGACAGGGAAGCCTGGTTTGCTGCAGTCCATTGGGTTCCAAAGAGCCAGACATGACTGAGCAACTGAACTAAACTGAACACTCACCTAGAACCAGACATGCCAGACTTCACACACCAGAAGTGTGAAGTCAAGTGAGTCGTAGGAAGCATCACTACAAAGCTAATGGAGTGATGGAATTCCAGTTGAGTTATTTCAAATCCTAAAAGATAGTGCTGTTAGTGCTGTACTCAATATGCCTGCAAATTTGGAAAACTCAGCCTAGTCGTAAGATTGGAAAAGGTCAGTTTTCACTCCAATCCCAAAGAAGGGCAATGCCAAAAAACATTCAAACCACTGTAAAATTGCACTCCTTTCTCGTGCTAACAAGGTAATGGTTAAAATCCTTCCAGCTACCTTTTAGCAGTATATGAACCAAGAACTTCTAGATGTATAACTTGGATTTAGAAAAGGCAGAGGAAACAGATATCAAACTGCCAACCACTATTGGATTGTAGAAAAAGCAAAGGAATTCCAAGAAACATCTACTTCTGCTTCATTGACTACACTAAAGGTTTTAGGCTGTGGATCACAATAAACTATGGAAAATTTTTAAAGGGATGGCAATATCAGATCACCTTATCTGTCTCCTGAGAAAGCTTATGCAGGTAAGAAGCAACAGTTAGAACCAAACATGGAACAATGGACTGGCTTAAAATTGGGGAAGGAGTACAGCAAGCCTGTATATTGTCACCCTGGTTATTTAACTTCTTTGCAGAGTACATCATATGAAATGCTAGGGTAGATGAATCCCAAACTGGAACCATGATTGCCAGGAGAAATATCAACAATCTTAAATATGCAGATTTGAGTGCAGATTCTGCACTCTAATGGCAGAAAGTGAAGAGAAACTAAAGAGCCTCTTGATGAAGGTGAAAGATGAGAGTGGAAAAAGCTGGCTTAAAACTCAGCATTCAAAGATAAGCTGTCCATAGGTTCGTGGATTTATCTCTGGGCTTTCTATTCTGTTCCATAGATCTATATTTCTGTCTTTGTGCCAGTACCATACTGTCTTGATGACTGTGGCTTTGTAGTAGAGTCTGAAGTCAGGCAGGTTGATTCCTCCAGTTCCATTCTTCTTTCTCAAGATTACTTTGGCTATTCAAGGTTTTTTGTATTTCCATACAAATTGTGAAATTATTTGTTCTAGTTCTGTGAAAAATACCGTTGGTAGCTTGATAGGGATTGCATTGAATCTATAGATTGCTTTGGGTAGAATAGCCATTTTGACAATATTGATTCTTCCAATCCATGAACACGGTATATTTCTCTAACTGTTTGTGTCCCATAAATCCACGAACCTATAGACAACTTATCTTTGACAAAGGAGGCAAGGATATACAATGGAAAAAAGACAATCTCTTTAACAAGTGGTGCTGGGAAAACTGGTCAACCACTTGTAAAAGAATGAAACTAGAACACTTCCTAACACCATACACAAAAATAAACTCAAAATGGATTAAAGATCTAAATGTAAGACCAGAAACTATAAAACTCCTAGAGGAGAACATAGGCAAAACACTCTCCGACATAAATCACAGCAAGATCTTCTATGGCCCACCTCCCAGAATATTGGAAATAAAGCAAAAATAAACAAATGGGACCTAATGAAAATTAAAAGCTTTTGCACAACAAAGGAAACTATAAGTAAAGTGAAAAGATAGCCCTCAGATTGGGAGGAAATAATAACAAATGAGGAAACAGACAAAGGATTAATCTCAAAAATATACAAGCAACTCCTGAAGCTCAATTCCAGAAAAATAAACGACCCAATCAAAAAATGGGCCAAAGAACTAAACAGACATTTCTCCAAAGAAGACATACAGATGGCTAACAAACACATGAAAAGATGCTCAACATCACTCATCATCAGAGAAATGCAAATCAAAACCACAATGAGGTACCATTACACGCCAGTCAGGATGGCTGCTATCCAAAAGTCTACAAGCAATAAATGCTGGAGAGGGTGTGGAGAAAAGGGAACCCTCTTACACTGTTGGTGGGAATGCAAACTAGTACAGCCACTATGGAAAACAGTGTGGAGATTTCTTAAAAAACTGGAAATAGAACTGCCATATGACCCAGCAATACCACTTCTGGGCATACACACCGAGGAAACCAGATCTGAAAGAGACACGTGCACCCCAATGTTCATCACAGCACTGTTTATAATAGCCAGGACATGGAAGCAACCTAGATGCCCATCAGCAGATGAATGGATAAGGAAGCTGTGGTACATATACACCATGGAATACTACTCAGCCGTGAAAAAGAATTCATTTGAATCAGTTCTAATGAGATGGATGAAACTGGAGCCCATTATACAGAGTGAAGTAAGCCAGAAAGATAAAGAACATTGCAGTATACTAACACATATATATGAAATTTAGATAGATAGTAGTGATAACCCTATATGCAAAACAGAAAAAGAGACACAGAAGTACAGAACAGACTTTTGAACTCTGGGGGAGAACGTGAGGGTGGGATGTTTTGAAAGAACAGCATGTATATTATCTATGGTGAAACAGACCACCAGCCCAGGTGGGATGCATGAGTCAAGTGCTCGAGCCTGGTGCACTGGGAGGACCCTGAGGAGTCGGGTGGAGAGGGAGGTGGGAGGGGGGATCGGGATGGGGAATACGTGTAACTATATGGCTGATTCATGTCAATGTATGACAAAACCCACTGAAATGTTGTGAAGTGATTGGCCTCCAACTAATAAAATAATATTAAAAAAAAATAAAAAAAATAAAAGATAACTTGAATTAAAAAAAAAAAAACAAAACTCAGCATTCAAAAAATGAAAATCATGGCATCTGGTTCCATCTCTTCATGACAAACAGGCAGGGAAAAAGTGGAAACAATGGCAGATTTTATTTTCTTTGGTTCCAAAATCACTGTGAACAGTGATTGCAGTCATGAAATTAAAAGACATTTGTACCTTGGAAGAAAAGCTATGACAAACCTAGACAGCATATTAAAGAGGAGAGACATTACTTTGCTTACAAAGGTCCCTATAGTTAAAGAGCCTGGTGGCCTATGGTCTATGGGATTGCAAAGTCTGACATGACTCAGTGACTAACCCACCACCACAGTTTATACTGTAGTAATGTACGGGGGTGTGAAAGTTGGATCATAAAGAAGGCTGAGCACCAAAGAATTGATGCTTTTGAACTGTGATGCTGGAGAAAATTCTTGAGAGCCCTTTGGACATTGAGGAGAATAAACAAGTCAATCCTAAAGAAAGTCAACCCTGAATAGTCATTGGAAGGACTGATGCTGAAGTTGAAACTCAAATACTTTGGATACCTATGGAAAGAGCTGACTCATTGGAAAAGACTCTGATGCTGGGAAATATTAAGGGCAAGAGGAGAAGGGAGTGATTGAGGACGAGATGGCTGAATAGCATCACTGACTCAATTGACATGAATTTGAACAAATGCCAGGAGATAGTGAAGGACAGGGAACCTTGGTGTGCTGCATTCCATGGGGTCACAAAGAGTCAGACATGACTTAGCAACTGAACAACAACAACAGCAGGCAGAATTCAATAATTTATTAAATGTACAAAAGCATGAGTAGAGGAATTAGTGGTTTAGATTTCAGAAAATGAATTGAAGTAGAAACAATGATTTGAGTGATTTGGGAAGAGTTTTGCAGAAGTGAGAACTAGGTTTCTATACTACCTAAACAAATATATAAACAGTACATTTTTGTAGTATAAAGACAATGAATATATTTAAGATACAAAAGAAAGTTCCTCAAGTTAAAAATAGCAACAACAAAATAGAAACTGCGGAAAGTTTCAAGTCGACACAGAGAATGCAAAGTTTTACAAAGAGGAAAAGATTCCCTTTGGGTGCTGTGATCAATCGGTACTCGCTAGAGTCCCATTTGTAGTACTGAAGAAGTAACCTGACATAGACTGCAATAGTAAATGACTTTGCTACGGAGCAATAATCTACGGGTATGTTCATTGCTTGCAATAGCAGTTTTCAAAGCAATTGTGTTTCAGGTTGTCTCCCCCTCCCTCTCCTCCCCTCTCCCTCTCTCCCACCCTCTCATTCCCTTCACTCTCTCTCTCTCCCTTGCCTTTCCTCTTAGTCTGTTTCTGTTTAAAATAGTTTCCCTGCAAAGGTGGTAGCTAAAACACAACCATTTATTTCTTCTCTCTGTTCAAAGTCCATTAAAGTGACAATTCAGGAATAAGTCGACAAAAACCAAAGAAAATTAGGCAGGATGAAATACCAGACTAGAACTGTCAACAAGATTTTTTGAATGAACAGATTGGCAGATCAGAGCACATTTAATAGATTTAGAGAATAAGCCTGATTACTCATATGTATTGTCCAATGCTTAGTCACTCACTCATGTCCGACTCTTTGTGACCCCGTGGTCTGTAGCCCACCAGGCTTCTCTGTCCATGAGGATTCTCTAGACAAGATTACTGAAGTGGGTTGCCATGCCCTCCTTCAGGGGATCTTCCCAAACCAGAGATTGAGCCCAGGTCTCCCGTATTGCTGGTGGATTCTTTACCAGTTGAGCCACCTGGAAAGCCCATGAATACTGGGATGGGTAGCTTATCTGTTCTCCAGGGGATCTTCCCAACCTAGCAATTAAACCAGGGTCTCCTGCATTGCAGGAAGATTCTTTACCAGCTGAGCTACCAGGGAAGCCCAATTCCTAGTATAAGGGGGAAAAAAAAACATATAAAGAAATTTGATTCACTCTGCAAAGCCCAGTTAGTAACTGGAGTCACCAGATACTTTTGAGGTTGAAGATTTCAGGCTAGATTTTAAAATTGAGTCAATTTGTTGGAATTTATAAAGTGAGTAGTTAGAAACCAAGGTTCCATCTCAAAATCCATTCTCTCAGGAGAATCTGCCTCCTCTAGTCAGAAGAATAAAGGAAGTTTACTCTTGATAAAAGATGCATAACAGTACACTTGGCTCAGAGATAACAGGCAAAGTTGAAGGATAAGGTCTGTCTTGAAAATGAAAAAAAAAATTATTTTTAATCTTAGATATATTGGGGTATTTCCCATGTCTACAGTTCTCTTCCCTTAACAAGCTTTCCAAATTGTGAAAGCCAGGCTTCTAGTCCACAACAGAAGACTGGAATATTATTCTAAAAGAAAAAGAATACAATCCTCAAGGAATATTATTATAAAGAGGCTCTCTAGCCTGAGAGAAAAGGTTTATAGATACTGACCAAGACAGTGGGACAGAAAGCTCCCCATCATATCACACGGTAGTGATAGCCACATCCAACAAACCCTGACCATGTCACTGATAGTTTTGATCAGGTGATTTTGGCCTCACTCTTGAGTATAGATAATATCCAAGTTTCACCATTTACTTGTTTTATTTTGGTTTTAAGTAAAACATCTTACATGAGAGACAAGGACAAAGAGAGAAAACAAATATCAAGACAAACTAAATGAAATAGAGACAAAGCAGGAATCAGCAGAAAACTTCAACTGAACTCTAATTGAGTCTTCCAGGAAGCATAATTTATTTATTCATTCAACAAATATTCATTAAATGGGAGCATAAAGCATCTATGCGGGTCAGTGTTCTCATTACTTGGGATATGTAGATGAATAGCCCTTGCTCTTTTGTACCTCATATTTGGTAGGTGAGAGACAGTATGAAAACCCATGAAAACGTGAATCAGATGTTATAAACAGAATTATTTAGAAAACAGTTAAATATGCTTGAAAATGCCTACATTACATAAGAACAATAAATAGAAGAGTTGGAATCAAAGTTAAAAAAGTCTCTTAGACACTTAAAATTATAAAGAGACAGAAAATATAGAAAGATGCAAGATAATGAAACACTCAAACCAGAAGGCGAACTATTCAACGGGAATACAGAAAGAGAGAAAAGAGAAAGTAAAGTATGGGTGGGAAAGAGGAGTTATCAAAATGATAATAAATTAAAATTTCCTAGAATGGAGGGACATGCTTCCAGATTGGAAGGAGTCATTACATCCAAGACAGGGCATATCTTAGTGAATTTTCTGAATACTGAGTATGGATTTTCTGAATACAGATCCTGTAAGCTATCAGCAAGTAACAGCTGGTCCCATACAAAGGACTGGGAGTTAGAAAGTATGAGATTTTGCAAATGCAGCATCAGAACTGGGAAGGCAAGAGACATGCTTTCAAAAGTCTGAGGGAAAACTATGTATAACTGGAGTTTACTCCTGGCCAAGCGATACATCAAAACCGAGAATGGAATGAAGATTCAAAAGTGAAAAAAACTCAAGTAATTTATTTCCCATGTACCCTTTCCTAACAGGAAACTGAAGTATGTGCTCATTTGACCTAAAGAAATGAAAACAGATGGAAAAAGATATGAGGACTGTTAAAAAGTAGACAATTAACAATTTTAAAATATCTTATTTAATTATAAAATAGTGGAATATGGCTCAGATAGTAAAGAATCAGCTTGCAAAGCAGGAGACTGGGATTCAATCCCTGGATTGGGAAGATCCCCTGGAGAAGGAAATGGCAATCCATACCAATATTCTAGCTTGGCAAATCCCTCTGACAGAGGAGGTTGGCAAGCTACAGTCCATGGCGTTGCAAAGAGTAGGACATACCTGAGTAACGAACACACACACATTTATCCTATAAGACATGCCTCAGATCAAATCACAGTTTTAATATTGTATATACTCTTATTTTCTGTCAAGTTAATCTTTCAAAGAAAGTCTCTGACTCAAAATCTTACTGGTGCACTGTTTGAGGATGAATCTACCCTCATCAAGGTGATTTTATAAAATTTATAATCATAAAAATTTATGGTTCACCTCTCTTTCCTTCACATCACCCAGTGACTACCTTTTGTTTAGTTGCTAAGTCATGTCAGACTCTTTGCGAGCCCGGGGACTGTAGCCTGCCAGACTTCTCTGTCCATTGGATTTCCCAGGCAAGAATACTGGCATATGGAATTATTAATACTGTGGCTTGTGAAAGTCACCCTGCTTCCTACCTTGCAGTTGCTGGTTCCTCTTCCTGGAGCAGCCGCCCTCCTTCCTGGGTGGCATCTTCTTGTCTGTTAGGCTCAAGACAAACCCCATCTCTCCCCGAGGGCCTCTGTCACCCTCAGCCCTGCTCAGCCCTGACAGTGGCACGTGTCCCTTCTTGGCTCTCATGACACACGTATTTCTTTTATCGAGGCATGCACTCACTTGGTGTTAGTTTATTTTTCTTCCTCTTCCAAAAGAATGCGATCTTCTAAAAGGCGAGACCCATGTTTTATTAGTTGACAAATTCTCTTTTCTCAGCATATTATCTAAGCTCCTAATAGTTTCTTATTTAATCCTCAAAATGATCTTGAGAAGGAGGAATCCTTTACCACACAAGGAGCCTGAAGCTCAGAGAGAACTACTGCCTTGCACGGTATGAAACTCTAATAAGTGATAAGATCAGATTTAAATGCAGATCAGGACTCTATAGTTTTGCCTTCACCTTGCTAGGACCTACTAGATGCCTGAGTAATGAATCTTTACAAAAGAGCCCCAGGGTGGAATACCTTGGGCCTAGTTTTGATCTGACAACAGCCGATTATATCATATTTAGCAGATCATTTTGTTTTCCTTTTACAGACTCCCCACCGGGTCTGAGGGCCATATTTCTCTAGCTTACATACCCGTTTCTTGTCAGTGGCATGCTACTTGACACAATGATTGTGAAAGCTCTGTGAAGTGTCCGAAGCACACAATATGAGGTGGTGGGTTTTAATTGCAACCTGATCTATATTTGGATGCTTGAAAAGGAATTATCTTTAATATGGGCCTTCATGCTTATATTCTTCCAAACAATTCACACTTCCTCTCTTTGACATCTGCCTTCTAGCCTGCCACATACTTCATTTTCACAAAGATAATGTTATGTTTCTGTGTTATTACTTCTTGACGGTTTGGATGAAAATAAAGGAAGACTACTATTAATATTATTAAAGCCATTCAAATTACATCTCCATCTTAAACATTGCACAGATTTAGTAGAGACAATCAATATTAGAAGATGGCAAGACGCAAAATTAGGCAGGCAAGATGTTTTATTTGAAAACTTTTAACAAAGGATCTTTAATAGGTGGGAACTGAAAAAATTAAATCATGTTTTGACAGTATTCGTTTAATACAAAGAAATATGGTGGAGTATATAGAAAAGTCATTTTTAAAGACAAAAGAAATTTGACACAATATAGTTTAAAAAGATTTATTTTTGTTGAAAAATGGAATTCTCTCTATATTATAGCTCTACATCCTATTACTTCCATTTGATACTGAAAAATGGAAAAAGATAACTCATATCTAAAGAAACATTGATTCCAATGCATTTTCAATTCAAACAAACAGTCTTCTCTCAACAATGAAATTCATATAAAAAAAAGTGCATTTTTTCTCCTTTCCTCCTTTTATTTATATACCCACAATTGGACAAGCCATAACACTATCTAAACAACTGTCTGCATTAACAAACAAACATAGATCAATAGCCATAATTTGACACACATGCACCGTTCTCTATGAAAACATCAATAGTCTAAAAGCTGAGTGGGCATAGCTGGAAAAAATATGCTTCACAGACACAATGTTGGCAGAAGATTAAATAACCAGATGTCAGGGAGAAAAAAAAAATTCAATGAAACTAAACACATATTGGAAATGTACAGGTATTCTGTAGAGCTAAACTGTTCAGGATTAATAATAAGAAAATTATCTTCTACTTGCAGTCATTCAATTACTGTGTGTGCAAATATTTTGGATTGGATGTTTCCTATTCAAATATATTATTATCTACCTAAGGAACCCTGTTGGGAGTCAAGGCGGAACTAGGATATGAGTTGCACAATGCAGTCCAATCTGAAAACAATATCTTAAGTTGCTATAGAGCTTTTCATAAGCAAAACTGCAGATGACTTGTGTCATTCAAATCTATAGTGCTGTGATGGAGCAATGAAAAGGTAATATATAACTTAGTAACGGGCTCAGGCAGCTGAGAGAAACCAAGTTTATGTAGAGCATTTGATTGAAAATAGATGAAATTCAAGAGTGTGTCAACTCAGCCAGCACCTACACAAACCAAAAAGCAAATAAGCCATTTGCCATTTTATTATAAGGCAGTATGGATGTGGATAGGGCAGTGCACCAGTAACAGGAGCCATACAGCATTTTTATCATTTTCCAATGCTATTATATGGAATAATTCATTGTAATTACACGTGGCAGAAGACAGTGTAACTCCTATGACAATTTTATTTTAAGGGTTGACTCTTAGCTTTCCAGCATGCTCAGATTGTCAGAAGTGACCATGGCAGGTGAAAATACCTATTTATCTTAGAAAACTTTTAACACACTCTTAAACAATTGCTGTATTATAGGTCTACAAGCATTTTTTTCCATGCACATCTATAGTTCTATGATTCCCGAAGTTGTTTAAAAAATGCAATCTCATTGTTTTCATAAGCTTCATACATATAAGGAGGGAACACAATACATTAAACCGATCCACTTGCTTATGTACATGCTAGATGTCAGATTCTGTCTAGAAAATCAGAGAATGAGGAGAGGAAATGGACTGTGGGATGGGATTTAATATTGGATGAAATTACATAGGTAGAAGAGGGCATGAATAGAGAGGCTATCTTCCCAGAGAAAAACAACTGAGAGAAAAACATAACCATCATTTAGGATAGAGCTATTAAGATATATATGAGGGATTCTGACCAGAACATAGAAAAACAGTAGATGTCTAGGAATGCATCAGAAAATCAAGGTTTCATACTGATAATATAGATTTAAGACTGGGTACCAAGGTAGAAAAATGGAAGGCGAAGATCATTCAGTTCAGTTCAGGTCAGTTACTCAGTAGTGTCCGAGACTATTTGCGTCCCCATCGACTGCAGCACATCAATCCTCCCTGCCCATCACCAACTCCCGGAGCTTGCTCAAATTCATGTCCATTGAGTTTGTGATGCCATCTAATCATCTCATCCTCGGTTGTCCCCTTCTCCTCCTGCCTCCAATCTTTCCCAGCATCAGGGTCTTTTTCAATGAGTCAGTTCGTCACATCAGGTGGCCAAAGTATTGGGGTTTCAGCTTCAGTATCAGTCCTTCCAATGAATATTCAGAATTGATTTCCTTTAGGATGGATTAGTTGGATTTCCATGCAGGCCAAGTGATTCTCACGAGTCTTCTCCAACACCACACTTCAAAAGCATCAGTTCATTAGTGCTCAGGTTTCTCTGTAGTCCAACTCTCACATTCATACATGATTACTGGAAAAACCATAGCTTTGACTAGATGGACTTTTGTTGGCAAAGTAATGTCTCTGCATTTTAATATGCTGTCTAGGTTGGTCATAGCTTTTCTTCTAAGGAGCAAGCATCTTTTAATTTCATGGCTGCAGTCACCATCCGCAGTGATTTTGGAACCCAAGAAAATAAAAGCTGTCACTGTTTCCATTGCTGCCCCAACTATTTGCCATGAAATGATGGGACCGGATGCCATGATCTTAGTTTTTTGAATGTCGAGTTTTAGGCAAACTTTTCCACTCTCCTCTTTCACTTTCATCAAGAGGCTCTTCAGTTCAAACTACTGCACAATTGCACTCATCTCACATGCTAGCAAAGTAATGCAAGACCATTGGGATTGGCATAATGTAAAAGGGGAATACAAGGACTAGAGTATATTCAGAAAGTTACCCAAATGTGTAATTCCCCTTGCTTAAAAAATATCATGAGCAAGGACTTCCTTGGTCATCCAGTGGTTAAGGATCTGCCTTGTAGTGCGGGGGCATGGGCTTGACCCCTTAGTTGGGAGCTAAGATCCCACATGCCTCAGCTACTGAGGTCAGTGAGCTCTGGGCTTCTGTGCCACAGCTGAAGAGTCTCTGCACCACAGTGAAAGAGCCTGCATGATATAATGAAGATCCCACATGCTGTAACCAAGACTCCACACAGCCAAATGCATAAATAATATATAAAAGAACACACACACACACATACACACACACAAACACACACACACAAACATATGGATATGGGCTTCCCAGGTGACTCAGTGGATAAAGAGTCCACCTGCAATGCATGAGATTCAGGAAGATGTGGGTTTGATCCTCAGGTGGGAAAGATCCTTTGGAGGAGGGCGTGCAACCCACTAGAGTATTCTTGTCTGGAGAATCCCGTGAACAGAGAAGCCTGGTGGCTCCATATATATATATATACACACATATAAAAGAATATCAGCAAAATATTAATAGCTTTAGGTAGATAGAGGAGGATAGTGGTGGTGGTTGTGGTGATGTAGAAGAAGAAAGACAAATAAACATTTTTTAACATAAATCAGTAAGAAAAGTGTACCAATAAAATTAATTGACAAAGGACAGGTACAGAAAGCAACTATCCAATAACCACTCATAACAGTATTCAACCTCACTTGTAGTAAACAAAGAAATCCTAAATAAGGTAAGCTAATTTGTTATCCATCATTTTAGGTAATGTTCTCTAAAGATACACCTGCACTCTTCCTATCAGTATAATACAGTAGGACATTTACAGAGGAAAAAATCTTAGAATTTTGCATCCTTATTAACTATCCCGAGAAATTCATTCTATGTAAACAATTGTGGGTTTATGCAAAAATTTAACTAAATATTTTAATTTTACAATACACACGGAGCATACACTAACCTCTCAACTGCTCACATATATTTAGCAGGGTGTTTCAGGGAATTAAAATGAGATTTAGGTCTCTTTCCAGAGAATTGGGGACGTGAGATCTGCTCCCAGCCCTCTTCATCTTCTTCACAAGTTTTAAGTACATGGGCAGAGAGAGAATTAGAGGTAGGCCCCACAGACCTGGTCTGAGTGCCGGGAGAAAGCAGGCTGTAAAGAAACGTCAAGACACGGATCCGAAGAAGAAGAAGATTATGTGAATCCTAACTACAAGCCGCACTGCTTGGGGTTTCTGGAGACAAAGTTCAATTAGTATTTAGATCAAATGTGAGAACTGGCTATAGCACAGAGGTACTTTTACGCAGCTTGAGGTTTTAGGAATGTTGAGGAACTTTAGAGAAAATCAGTCTCCGGGAAGGGTGGCTGTGTTGAAGGGGGAAGTCTGGTAGCAGGGGCAACAGCAAGACTGAAATGGTGAACACATGAAAGACCGTTCTGTGTGGACATGACTGGCGTCTGGGAGTTCAGATAGCCTTTGGGATTGAGGATACTCTTCTAGGTAATAGTGACAAAGAAAGGAAAAAAAAAAAAAGCATTGACTGAAAACATTGTCAAAAGCAGCAAAGAACTGTTCTCATAGCAACCCCAAATAGAGGGCATAGCCTAATGCCATGCTATTCCAAAGTTAAGGTCAAAGAAAGAAATAGTATTTCTGGAATAGGGAGAAGCAGTAACTTTGAGAATTCTCATGAATATCCTCCGATAGGGCCTTAACTGACTATACAGTGTTTTTTCCCCTGTTTTTAACAGATAAATTATAGAAAATAGGGAATATGGATGTATCTCTAATGGAGATGAAAGCTCTGACTCCAAACATTCAGTGGGAGAAACAACTCAGTGTGCAGAAAGGGTGAATACCTACCTCAGTAGGTTATGTGAGCCCCCCTAAAGAAACTATAGCATCCCAAAGGCAGAGGAGGAGATGGATGAGGGAATCGTGATAAACCTACTGGGCCCAGCAGACTGGAGTGGAGCCATGACTACAGTAAGAACTCATGTGGTTTTTTAGCTGGCTCACTCCTGCTGGGGTGGGTAAACAATTTTCCCCCACATATAGGAACAGGAACTTGGTCCCTTACAGAGCATAATAAACATCACTCTGTATGAACTCATGCCTATCCCAAGATATGTCCTTGAGGTATAAACAAAGTTAGTAAAGAAAATAAATACTCAAATTTCAAGTTCTAGCTCAAAGTAAAAACCAACCAGTTCTCCGGTCTTTGGGAAAGTGGTAAATTTCTCTCTCTTATACTCACACACACATACACACATGCACAGGAACACACGCTATATGAGAGAAAATGAAAAGTATTGACAACCTGCCCAAGTAAGAAGCCTCAAAAGAATAGACAGAAAAGAAAGAGGAGATTGTGGGGTTAAGAAATAATAGAAAAGCAGCAAGGAGATGAAAACACGTTTTAAAAGTTCAGATTACAGACATGGAAAGAAAGCATGAGAAATTTCCAGGGATGACAAATGAGAAAATCAAAATGCAAGATTATAGCAGAAGGAAAGCTGATATCTGATTTACTGGTGAGAGAGGTGAAGACACTGTGTACCCTTGAAGTGTATCCTTAACAAACATAAAAAAGGACACTCAAAAATAATGGAAAATTAGTTCCTTAACCTGAAGTAAATGACTCTTTAAATCTAAATATGCATAGTTAGGGATAATTTAAACATAATATTCAATAATGTGAAATATCTTAGATCAGTAATTCTTAAAATTCAAGCATAAAGGTAAAAGTATTTTGACTATCCAGAGAAGAGAAGCAAATTATAGACAAAAAAAGCGATGCTGCACTGGCCTCATGCACCTTGACTGCCAAACGTTTGTGATGAGAAGCCAGGGGAACAATGCTGCCAAATTTTGAAGGAAAAGAAGTAATATTATACACCAAGATTTACTTGAGGAAGGAAAGAAACAAGCAGTCTTTCAGAGAGTTTAACATACATGATCTCTTCTTGAAAACACAAACAATCACAGTCACAAAAAGAAAATGTCCTACACAGAAGTACAGAACAGACTTTTGAACTCTGTGGGAGAAGGTGAGGGTGGGATGTTTCAAAAGAACAGCATGTATATTATCTATGATGAAACAGACCACCAGCCCAGGTGGGATGCATGAGACGAGTGCTCAGGCCTGGTGCACTGGGAGGACCCAGAGGAGTCGGATGGAGAGGGAGGTGGGAGGGGGGATCGGGATGGGGAATACGTGTAACTCTATGGCTGATTCGTGTCAATGTATGACAAAACCCACTGACATGTTGTGAAGTAATTGGCCTCCAACTAATAAAATTAAATTTTAAAAAAATGTTCTAAATATTAATTTCAGCAAGTTGAAAGATGAATCAAAGATTTCAGTAATTATAGAAGACATACTTTTTTAAAATGTCATGGTTTCATTAAAGCTATTTAAATATATAAATAATAGTGGGAGCTTTTTTTTTTTTTTTTTTTTTTTTTAATATTATTTTATTAGTTGGAGGCCAATCACCCCACAACATTTCAGTGGGTTTTGTCATACATTGACATGAATCAGCCATATAGTTACATGTATTCCCCATCCCGATCCCCCCTCCCACCTCCCTCCCCACCCGACTCCTCAGGGTCCTCCCAGTGCACCAGGCCCGAGCACCTGACTCATGTATCCCACCTGGGCTGGTGGTCCGTTTCACCATAGATAATATACATGCTGTTCTTTCAAAACATCCCACCCTCACGCAACCTAGATGCCCATCAGCAGATGAATGGATAAGGAAGCTGTGGTACATATACACCATGGAATATTACTCAGCCGTTAAAAAGAATTCATTTGAATCAGTTCTAATGAGATGGATGAAACTGGAGCCCATTATACAGAGTGAAGTAAGCTCTAGTGGGAGCTTTTTGAATTAAAAAAAATATTCAAAATGACAGAAAGAAATTACCCTAAATCTCAGTAAATATAATCAAAATTAACACATCACATTACTATGTAGAAACTGGAGAAGGGAGGTATGATAAGTGAGACTGTTACTGCCCTTTTCTTTCTTGGCATGGAGGAAATAAATAAAACCACAAATTGAAACATGAAATTTTATTTTATTTTTTTAATTTATTTTAATTGAAGGCTAATTGCTTTACAATATTGTGGTGATTTTTGTCATACACTGACATGAATTCCCCACAGGTGAACAAGTGTTCCCCATCCCAAACCCCCCCCCCCCAATCTCCCTCCCCATCCCATCCCTCAGGGTCATCCCAGTGCACCAGCCCTGAGCACTCTGTCTCATGCATCAAACCTGGACCGGCGATCTATTTCACCTGTGATAATACATATTTCAATGCTATTCTCTCAAATCATCCCACCCTTACCTTCTCCCACAGAGTCCAAAAGTCTATTCTTAACCTCTGTGTCTCTTTTGCAGTCTCATATATAGGGCCATCACTACCATCTTTCTAAATTCCACGTATATGCATTAATATACATATTGTATATGTATTGGTGTTTTTCTTTCTGACTTACTTCACTCTGTATAATAGACTCCAGTTTCATCCACCTCATCAGAACTGATTCAAATACATTCTTTTTAATAGCTGAGTAATATTCCATTGTATATATGTACCACAACTTTCTTATCCATTCATCTGCCGATGGACATTTAGGCTGCTTCCATGTCCTGGCTATTGTAAACAGTTCTGCGATGAATGTTGGGGTACACATGTCACTTTCAATTCTGATTTCCTCTGTGTGTATGCCCAGCAGTGGGATTGCTGGGTTGTATGGCAGTTCTCTTTCCAGTTTGTTAAGGAATCTCCACACTGTTCTCCATCGTGGCTGTACTAGTTTGCATTCCCACCAACAGTGTAAGAGGGTTCCTTTTTCTCTGCACCCTTTCCAGCATTTATTGTTTGTAGACTTTTTGATAGCAGCCATTCTGAATGGCGTGAGATGGTACCTCATTGTGGTTTTGATTTGCATTTCTCTGATAACGAGTGATGTTGAGCATCTTTTCATGTGTTTGTTAGCCATCCATATGTCTTCTTTGGAGAAATGTCTGTTTAGTTCTTTGGGCCTTTTTTTTAATTGAGTCGCTTATTTTTCTGGAATTGAGCTGAAGAAATTGCTTGTATATTATTTAGATTAATTCTTTGTCAGTTGCTTCATTTGCTATTATTTTCTCCCATTCTGAAGGTTGTCTTTTCACCTTACTTATAGTTTCCTTCATTTTGCAAAAGCTTTTAAGTTTAATTAGATCCCGTTTGTTTATTTTTGCTTTTATTTCCATTACTCTGTAAGGTGGGTCATAGCAGATCCTGCTGTGATTTACTTCAGAGAGTCTTTTGCCTATGTTTTCCCTTAGGAGTTTTATAGTTTCTGGTCTTACATTTAGATCTTTAATCTATTTTGAGTTTATTTTTGTGTATGGTGTTAGAAATTGTTCTAGCTTCATTCTTTTACACGTGGTTGACCAGTTTTCCCAGCACCACTTGTTAAAGAGATTGCTTTTTCTCCATTGTATATTCTTGCCTCATTTGTCAAAGATAAGGTGTCCATAGGTGTGTGGATTTATCTCTGGGCTTTCTATTCTGTTCCATTGATCTATATTTCTGTCTTTGTGCCAGTACCATACTGTCTTGACGACTGTAGCTTTGTAGTAGAGCCTGAAGTCAGGCAGGTTGATTCCTCCAGTTCCATTCTCCTTTCTCAATATTGCTTTGGCTATTTGAGGTTTTTTGTATTGTTCTTGTCCTCAAAATTTCTGCTTTTCTTAAGCTTATGTTGTACAGTTGCTCAGTTGAGTCCGACTCTTTGTAACCCCATGGACTGTAGCATGCCAGGCCTCCCTGTCCTTCACAATTGCCCTAAAGTTTGCTCAGACTCGTGATCTTTGAGTTGATGATGCCATCCAACCATCTCACCCTCTGTTGCACCTTCTCCTCCTGCCCTCAGCCTTTGCAAGCATCAAGTCTTTTCCAAAAAATCAGCTCCACATAGGAGCTTCAGCTTCAGGATCAGTCGTTCAAATGAATATTCAGAGTTGATTTCCTTTAGGATTGACAGGTTTGATCTCCTTGCTGTCCAATGGACTATCAAGAGTCTTGTCCAGCACCACAGTCCAGAAGCATCTATTCTTAAGTGCTCAGCTTTCTTTATGGTCCAAATCTCACATCTGTACATGACTACAGATGGGACAAGATGCCATGATCTTAGTTTTTTCAATCTTGAGTTTTAAGCCAGCTTTTTCACTCTCCTCTTTCACCTTCATCAAGGGGATCTTTAGTTCTGTTTCACTTTCTGCCATTAAGGTGTGTCATCTGCAGGCTAATTCTTCTGACAATATTTCTTCTGACAATCTTGATTCCAGCTTGAGCTTCATCCAACCTGGCATTTCATATGTTGTACTCTGCATAGAAACTAAATAATCAGAGTGACAATATACAGCCTTGACATCAGTTCAGTTCAGTTTCTCAGTCCTCTCTGACTCTTTGCAACCCCATGCACTGCAAAATGCCAGGCTTCCCTGTCTATCACCAACGCCCAGAGCCTACTCAAACTCATGTCCATAGAGTCAGTGATGCCACCCAACCATCCCAGTCTCTGTCAGCCCTTTCTCCTCTCTACTTCAATCTTCCCCATCATCAGGATCTTGGAGTATAAAATGAAGCAGGTCAAAGACTAACAGAGTTTTGCCAAGAGAATACACTGGTCATAGCAAACACCCTCTTCCAACAACACAAAAGAAGACTCTAGACATGGACATCACCAGATGGTCAGTACTGAATTCAGACTGATTATATTCTTTGCAGCTAAAGATGGAGAAGCTCTATACAGACAGCACAAACAAGACTGGGAGCCAATTGTGGCTCAGATCATGAACTTCTTATGACCAAATTCAGACTTAAATTGAAGAAAGTAGGGAAAACCACTCAACCATCCAGGTATGACCTAAATCAATTCCCATCCCTCACAATTATACAGTGGAAGTGACAAATAGATTCAAGGGATTATATCTGATAGACAGTGCCAGATGAACTATAGATGGAAGTTCATGACACTGTAGAGGAGGCAGTGATCAAGCCTATCTTCAAGAAAAAGTAATGCAAAAAGGCAAAATGGTTCTCTGACGAGGCCTTACAAATAGCTGAAAAAGAAGAGAAGATAAAGGCAAAGAAGAAAAGGAAAGATATACCCATTTGAATGCAGAGTTCCAAAGAAAAGCAAGGAGAGATAAGAAAGCCTTCCTCAGTGATCAATGCAAAGAAATAAAGTAAAACAATAGAATGGGAAAGACTAGAGAGCTCTTCAAGAAAATTGGAGATACTAAGTGAACATTTCATGCAAAGACAGGCACAATAAAGGACAGAAATGGTATGGACCTAAAAGAAGCAGAAGATATTAAGGAGAGGTGGCAAGAACATACAGAAGAACTTTACAAAAAAGATATTCATGACCCAGATAACCAAGATGGTGTGATCACTCACCTAGAGCCAGACATCCTGGAATGTGAAGTCAAGTGGGCCTTAGGAAGCATCACCAGGAACAAAGCTAGTGGAGGTGATGGAATTCCAGTCGAGCTATTTCAAATCCTAAAAGATGATGCTGTGAAAGTGCTGCACTCAATATGCCAGCAAATTTGGAAAACTCAGCAGTGGCCAAGTGGCTGGAGAAGGTCAGTTTTCATTCCAATCCCAAAGAAAGGCAATATCAAGGAATGTTCAAACTACACCACATTTACACTCATCTCACACACAAAGTAATGCTCAAAATTCTCCAAGTCAGGCTTTGACAGTACATGAAGAATGAACTTCCAGATGTTCAAACTGGATTTAGAAAAGGCAGAGGAACCAGAGATCAAATTGCCAACATCCACTGGATCATTGAATAAGCAAGAGAGTTCCAGAAAAACATCTACTTTAGCTTTATTGACTATGCCAAAACCTTGACATATTCCTTTGCAAATTTTGAACCAGTCTTTTGTTCCATGTGTGTTTCTAACTATTGTTTCTTGACCTGCATACAGCTTTCTCAGGAGACAATTAAGGTGATCTGCTATTCCCATTTCTTTAAGAATTAAAAAAAAAAAAAAAGAATTTTCCAGTTTGTTTTGATCCATATAGCCAAAGGCCTTAGCATAATTAATGAAACAGAAGTAGATGCTTTTCTGGAATTTCTTTGCTTTTTCTATAGTTCAATGGATGTTGGCAATTTGATCTCTGGTTGCTCTGCCTTTTCTAAATCTAGCTTGTACATCTGGAAGTTCTTGGTTCATGTACTATTGGAGCCTAGCTTAAAAGATTGAGTATTACTTTGCTAGTGTGTGAAATGAGTGCAATTGTGTGGTAGTTTAAAAATTCTTTGGCATTGACCTTTTTTTGGGACTGGAATGAAAACTGACCTTTTCAAGTCTTGGGCCACTGCTGAGTTTTCCAAATTTGCTGGATATCAAGTGCAGCACTTTAACAACATCACCTTAACAACATTGTTAAAAAAAGTAGTATCTCTTTCATCAACTTTTTAATTTAATCACCATTGCAGTTTTAATTATACATTTTGTTTCTCCTAAATTCACGTGAAAGGAGATTAAACAATTTTTTTTTGTTTTAAAAGTTTTGTGCATTTATAAGGTCCCAGATTAATGAAACCAGAACTTGCTTATCCATTCTATCCCTGTCTTTCTCTCTGTCTTTGTCTCTCGTCTCCTCCCTTAAGATATTTGGTGATTACTTTAGGACATTTGCTGTTTTGTTTGTTTGTTTGTTTAATTTTATCTCTTTTTTAAATTATTTGACTTTTACAGTATATATGTATATCCATGTACATGTATGCTTGACATGTGTGTGTGTGGTTATAACAATCAAACTTGAATCTTTTAAGGAGGGACTTCATTGGGAAGGATTATGGGAGAAGGGCCTTGTCACAGAGGATGGAGACAATTGCAATGGGAAGAGTTCTGACCGTGAGATCTGACATTATCCCAATTGTTCACCACGAAGAGCTTTTCTTTTTCAAGTGGGTGCAAACAAAGGAGGAAGGAACTGGATGTGGGGAAGCATAAAAAAAGGTGAAGTGAAGTTGGGCACTAGATCAGAGAATGGTTTGCTCTGAGGCTAGCCCATCTCTGGAGGGTCTGGCTGTATTTGCTGCCCACTTTGAGAGTGGGTTAAATTTAGGAATGTAGAAAAGAGAAAATTTTAACCAGAATTTGGTTAACAAACTTTAGTTAGCAAGTTGGTTAACAAGCTTGTGGGGCAAGCAGTTCAATTAATCTTTTATGAAGCAAAAAGTGGCAATTTGGAAGGTCTCTATCTGGCCTTGTCATAGGTAAACAAGGAGACATCCATTAGTTTTATCAGCTTGCACAAGGAAGAGTGGTATGTTATCATTTTTCTGAAACGCAAAATGATGGGGGTATTTCTTAACCTTCTTTATTTTCCAATATCACAAGTTTCAGGTAAAATATAACACTGTCCATATGTGATGAGTATGTGTGTCTGTTTGTGTTACGTGTGTGTGTGTGTGTGTGTGTGTGTGTGTGTGTTCAGTTCAGTTCAGTCACTCAGTCATGTCTGGCTCTCTGTGACCCCATGGACTGCAGCACACCAGGCTTCCCTATTCATTGCCAACCCCCAGAGTTTACTAAAACTCATGTCCACTGAGTTGGTGATGCCATCCAATCGTTTCATCTTCTGTCACCCCTTTTTCCTCCTGCCTTCAATCTTTCCCAACATCAGGGTCTTTTCTAATGAGTCACTCCTTCACATCAGGTGGTCAAAGTGTTGGAGTTTCAACTTTAGCATCAGTCCTTCCAATGAATATTCAGGACTGATTTCCTTTAGGATGGACTGGTTGGATCTCCTTGCAGTCCAAGGGACTCTCAAGAGTCTTCTCCAACACCATAGTTCAAAAGCATTGATTCTTTGGTGCTCAGCTTTCTTTAAAGTCCAACTCTTACCTCCATACATGACTACTGGAAAAACCATACATAGCTTTAACAAGATGGACCTTTGTTAACAAAGTAATGTCTCTGCTTTTTAATATTCTGGTGTGTGTGTGTGTATGTATTTGTTATGGGGTGTGTGTGTGTGTGTGTGTGTATACATATATATAATCTTACTAGATTATATAAATATAAAACAAAACTTACATTATAAAAGCTACTTTAAAAGAATGTGAGAATTAAGTCACATAAATAGTTACAGAGTCAATAAAATCAGAGCAGACTTCTGTTTCTGGGTAATTTTGAACATATAATACCCAAAAGTCAATCTCACGGATGAAATTCAGCTAAAGAGTTGATATGGATATTGTTTAAGTATTTCTATTAATAACTTTGTTTTAATAAAGGTATAACTAAAAATGCTACGTCATGAAGTTCTTAGTGTCCAGAAACATGCACTCTGGCAGCCACCCACCTTAGGAGTTAACCATGCCTAGATATTTATGGAACTTCCATAGGATAAAAAATAAAATATTGAAAAATTTATTTTTTCATTCATGCTTCTACTCTTCAAAGAGATATTTATAAAATATCCCTTTCTCTTGTGTCCAGTGAAGAGTATAAAAATGAACATGATATATGCTATTCTCTATAGGGGTCTTTGACCTCCTCTTTGATTATAAGCTCCTGAAGCGTTAATGATTTAAATAAGAATACAAGAAGATAACATAAAAATGCCACAGGAGAAACAAGTGTACAGGACAAACTAAGTGTAAAGAAATTATTTACTATTAGGTTGGGGTAATAAAAAGAATAATGCAATGTGAGACAAGCCAGTACAGATTCTGCTTCCTCTATTGAGACACATGCAGGAATTCAGTTGAGAGAAGAAATGCAAGTGTAATATATGATTGGTGGCAGGTAGGATTAAAAAAAAATGAGGGAGGAGTAGCAAATATAATAGGTAAGGGATCAAGTTGTCTCCTATAATAGAAGGGATCTCAGACTATGGCCCACGTCGGGGCATGCCTTCACTGACCCCAGAGTGTCATTTCCTTCCAGTGATTCACACATGCCGCCATGACTGTCCATGGCTGGAGGCAATTGCATGCCCACTAATCTCAGCCAGCACTTTCCTTTTTTCTCTCTCATAAGGTCAAGGATAGACTCATTATCAGGAGGTATCCACAGACATTTTATCACAATGTGGCCCTGCCAACTGCTGCCTAGCTCCAGGATGAAATAGCCATCGTATTCATTGTATAACAGTATCTATTTCAAATCAAGTTTGAACTGTTATTCTTTACTTTGTCATTTGACTGAGGCTTGATGCCTTTTACCTTGCTTTCCAGCTAATCCATTCTTCATTGTCTTGGTAAGACCTCTTACTTGTATTTACTGCTATAACTATGTGTATGTTCGCATTGCAGATTGGAGTCAACCGCAAATAAAAATGCACAGCTTCTACAGATAAAACCTCTAAAACAATCAATATCTGGTTAAACATATCTCCTTATACTAGTTATTCATTTACACAGAATTTTATATCAAGCAAACTGATTATAATCATATTTTTTCCTTCTTTCAGTCTAGTCTCATGGATAATTAACCCAAAGCACAGAGACATTTGGTGACTGATATTTAACTTCACACAGGAAAGAAAATGATATCTATGTCATCCATCTATCTCTCCTTCTACACGTTTACATTTGTACTACTCCTGTCTTTACTGAAGAATGTCCCTTCCCTGCCATACTATTAACATATTTAAGTTTCCTCAATTTTAAAGTATCATTGACCTTTAAATGCTGAATCAATTGAAATATAGTTTTTAGATGCTAATGGAAGTTAGAAATATACTTGCTAAGCTTTTTGTTCTTTTAATTATAGTTGGTTTACAATGTTGTGTTGTTTTCCACTGCACAACAAAATGAACCAGACATACATATACATCTATCCCCTCCTTTTTGGATTTCCTTCCCACTCAGATCACAGTACATTGATTAGAGTTTTCAGTGTTATCCAGTATGTTCTCATTAGTTATCTATCTTATATGTAGCATCAATAGTATATATGTGTCAATTTCTTAAATATACACTTTTGATAGTCATACATATGTAGATTCAGATAATGTTAAGTGTCAAAACTCAGTAGTTTATAATGTTACAATTGCAAAACAGCATATCCTCATCCTCATAACTACCAGTCTTTCTAGGCCAAATTCAAATGTCTGCATATCCAGGAAGCATTTCCTCTTAGCCTCACCTGGAAATGATTTCTCTGTCCTTAAAAATGCAATCACACCTGTTTATTTATTCTTTACATGACATTTAAGTGCACTGCTTATCTAACCAAGCTATGCTGTTTTCATAGGAACATTAGCATAGAAAATAGAATAGCTTACATCCCCAAGCACTTTTACATGAATGCGATAGATACTCAATAAATATCTCTTGCCTGTCTAAATAGAACCACAATGGCAAATTAATTTCTGCCAGTTAAGTAAACAAATGTTTTGCTTACACAATGTCATAGGTCTTTTCTACTGATGTGACTCTTTGGGTGTTGTAAATATTTGGTCATACCAAAGTCTTTTTTTTTTTTTTTTTTTTTTTATCAGTTACTGTTCATTATGTTCTCACAATACGTTTGGGTTCTCACAAGTAAGCAGTAATTATAAACTTAGAGTTAGCTCTAATCAGAATCCTTTCCATCAGAAGGTACCACATGTCTTCCTTTCAGAGAGCTTCACATTACTCTATCCCAGGGGAGTAGTGAGCAGAGAGAAAGATTTGATCTTCTACTGCAGTCTCAGAAGGAAAGTGGAAACAGAAATGAAGATTTGTAGTCCTGGTTCACAGGACTATATTTAGATGGGGGAAAATTGTCTGGCACATCCTTAGGGTGACTGATCTCCCTTTGGCCCCACAAATGAACTAGATCACTTGACTTTCCAAGTCTCTACATCTGGTTTAGAAGTTTGATTCATATTCTTTTAGACTCTCTACTAGTAGCTACTGTGTGAAGTTGCTATTGTAACTTTCCCTAGTATCATCCTTTCACTTAGACAGTCTAAATGGAAACAAGATAACTGAGTGTTTTTAATGGCAAAAAAAAAAAGAGCAAATGAGAATTCTAAAACCTGAAGATACTTGAAACTTTCCTCTGGGTTTAGTGGGTGCATTTAGTTCATGATTTGTGTCATGTGGTATTTACTTTCCTCTTTCTTTGTGGTACCCTCTGTTCCACACCAAGCCTATCCTGACAGCCCCCAGAACTCCTGCTGTAACTGATATTCTCAGTACCTCTAGTGACTTTGTTGTTTAGTAGTTAAAAGAGCCAGTAAGTATCTAAGAGTCAGAAGATGTTTTCCATTTTTCACTATTCATTATGTCTGTTCCCTGTGTCCCAGACCATCTGCACCCCTGGCCAGCTAATATAATAAACATATTCTTGTAAATGATACTGTTTGTTAGTGAAATGGTACACACAGTGCATTGTAGGAGTCTTCAGTGTATTCACATGAGGATGGACTTCAGAGAGAATCATCTTGGGTAAAGAGTTAATTCTCTTTGCTTTCAGGTTCCACTTCATCCAGCAGTCCATGGATCCATCCTGTTACAAATAGAATAGAAGGGGAAATACAGCTCAGACCTAGTCTTTAAAGATGTTACTTATAAAGCTACAATTTTTTCGCCTTCTCAATCAGTCATTGCCCTGCCCCTCACTGAGTACCATAGTTGTCCACTCTGCATTCCTTGGTGCAAACTGATACTAATACATTCATAATTTACTATTTTCTTAAAAATAAATCATAATTTCTAATTTTTGTCTTTTTAGTGTTTTGTGTCTCTTACTTCCATTCATATTCATTGACTCATGGAATTTTAAAGCTGGAAGGGACCTATAGATCACTTGGTTCAACTTCTTTCTTTCATAAGCTAAAAAAACAGGCATATTAAATGGTTTATTTCAAGATCACCTGCTAATCCAACAAGCGAATGCAAATAAAACATAGTGAATAGAATGCTGGGTCCAATAGAATTACTTGAGATCATTTTATTTGATGTATGTTTTCTTTAAGAAGTTGCCTTTAATGATCCCATATATAATATTACTGCAAATATTTGAATAACTTTCTGCTTCTTAGCCTTCTAAAATTTACAGGTTATTGCAAATATTAATGGAAAAGAATTCCAAACTTGGGTACCAGCTTATTTGAAGGCAAAACGATCTACATATTCATGCTGGCTTTGATAGCCTGGCGTGTCTCCAGCACACAGTAAACAGATGATACCGAAGACCTTTATTCCAGATGCTGCATTTAGCAGGGTGGTATCTAATACATTAGAGATGTTTTCCCAAGTTTCTCCCTGTTAAAATAATTCATAATGATATCAAGGTCAGTGCAAGCTGAGGCTATTTGTTCTGAAGATACCAGACATGCAAGGTAAACCTCCTTGGAGACTATTACAAGCCATCAACAAAACGCCCACTAAGGATGTAAATTTTCATTCTCTCTGTAAATCTTCTGCTTACATCTCTCATGGCAACCTCTGTCCATTCATACCCAACACTTCCTGACTCAGTCCTTGCATGGACTTCAAGACAGAACATTTACTGTATAATTTACAAAGCTGTTTAGGACTCAGATCCACCTAGGGATTTCTATAAAGCTAGAAAATAAATATTTCTTCCATTATCCAAATATGAGATGCCAGACTCAAGGCATCAGACCTTTTCACTCAGAAGTGTCAAAGCAAAGGATGCGAAATAAGTGGAGTACGTGTACTAAAAGCTGTTATCCAATCTCCTTGAGGAAATTAATTTTTATGTCCTTCTAAGTTGAAGAAAATTAAATCCATTTGATAAACTTCATGGGATATGCCCTTGTTCCAGGGTCAGATTCTCCAAGGTTGTATTTATTATAAAACTTTAAAAATCAACTATAACCACTGGAAATGTGATAAGCATCTGACATTGCATGTGGCAATATAATTCCTATGAGAATAAAATATATATGCACTTCTTCTAAAAATATCATATATATGAAGTTTATATATGAGTATATGTGCATTATGGATATGTGATGGAGTTATCTATTCAGTTATCTCTGTAGATGAGACCATATACAAGGCACTAAGTTATCTGTGAGCTTCTGAGAGGATGGTCAAGGAGGTGTGAATAGTGATGAGGGTGGCTTGGTATCCATTCTCTGACCAACCTTATGTAGAGAACAGTCCAGCTATAATGAACAGTAAATAGTGGGTAGAAGAACTGTTTTCATGATGGCTTTGTAAGTAAGACCAAGGAGATTTCAGGTGACAAAGTAGAGGCATGCTTGGATTCTAGAAGGCTTTGCTGCCCTGCCCCTGTTCCATTATGTGATGTGTGCAGAATGAGTGATGAGTGAATTTTTGCAGTGTTGACTTACCTCAGTCACCTTGCAGTTTGGGGGGCAGAGATGCACCCCAAGAAGGAGCAGGATGGGCAGAAGCTGCCCAGCTGAGGCTCCACCCCCAATGGTGGGCAAGCACATGCATGTGTAAGAGGCAAGGGCAGGTATTAGAGAGAGAAGCTTGTGAATGTACTTGAGACACATCTGTGGAGTCCCCAAAATGACTGTGTGGGCCATGTATCCATGACCTGACTGATAACATGCTGGCACTGCAAGAAGGCTGGATAGATTGTTTCCAACAATTCCAGTCCTTATTCTTCCTTTCCTTGACTAGTGCCTAGAAACTATATGAGCAATGGTGTTTGGCATGCTCTCTGAGACCCCTCTCCAGCTGTTTTCTGCCTGTAAAACTTCACCCCCAAATCACCTTTAAATTGTAACTTTTAGTTTTCTTTTCAATGGATAAATAAAGCTTATTCCACAAGTCCAAATATTAACAAAAGGGAAAGAGTGAAAATTTAATCACCCCTTCTTCCCCTCTGCCCTCTCACAAGTACCTATTATTATCAGATTTGTACATGTCCCTCTAAAGAAATTCTATGACTATCACAGATTTTAAAACATCTCTTGAGTGTACCGTGTACCATATTGGTTAGAAATAGCCCAAACACATATATGGTGCTCAATATATTCATATTGATTAATTGAAAAGAGAGATTATTTCTGTGCTTATCAGGATCATAGAATCCCATGGACAGTTAAAACTGCAGAAGTGACAACACTGACCACAGACACTCAGGGAATCTATATAGCTATACACAACAACACACAGCTTCTATGCTCCTAAAGGTAAAGAGTTAACTGTTGGGGAATTCAAGATAAATTATGCTATGGTGAGTAACAGACCCTGAAAAAAGAAGCTGAGCTCTGGCATTTTACACCTTGCAGAGACAAATGCTTTGCAATGTGTATTAAAAGCAGTCTTTGTGATCAAGATTTGGCAAGTCACCCAGAATCCTTAACTTGCCCACCATAGCAGAAATCTCATTATGTATAACCTTTTAAATGGGACCAGAGAAACATTTTCGACTTGATTCTCATTGAGCACAACCTCTACCTGGAAGTGCAGTCCAAATGGAGACAAAGTGTATATTATTTTTGCATTGGACATGTAGTGCCAAGAATACTGTTTCCACTGTTTCTTTTTTTTTTTTTTTTGAGAGCCAAGTAGCTAGCACATACACTCTCTTTCTCGATCCCTCCCTTGATTACACACACACACACACACACACACACACATCCTAGAGGCATTTTATACACTAACTGGGCAATGATTTTTGCAAGCATGGCCCCAGTATGAAGGTCTGCCACTCAGTTTGACCACAGTGGATGTGGTAAATTCTAGTTCTTACCTCCTGGGAACCCTATCTGTCAGGTGTACTTAAGAACATGCAGAGACAACTTCAAGATATTTTGTGGTGATAATTTTCATGGTTTTTTGTGAATTTATCTTGTCTACCACCCCAGATTATCTCATTTGTTCATGCTCACTTATCGATAGACCTAGCGTTCTGTTCTAATGCTTGAAACTCTGTTGCACTCTTTCACTTAAAACAGTCTTACAAACCACTGCTGGCTACTTTGTCCGGGCTTAGTGCTAGGTGTTGTGAATTAATATTCTAGCCATCATCACAAATGTCCCATAAGAGGCCTGATAATGACCATTTTGCATACAAAGAAATGAAGAAACAAATAAAGCCATTTGATAAGATGTAGTACACAAGTCGAAATCAGTATTCAATCCTTGCAACTCCAACAAGGAAAGTTCAGTCTAGTTCAGTTGCTCGGTCATGTCTAACTCTTTGCAACCCCATGGACTGCAGCATGCTGGGCCTCCCTGTCCATCACCAACTCCCAGATCCTACTCAAACTCATATCCATTGAGTTGGTGATCCCATTTAATCATCTCACTATCTGTCATCCCCTTATCCTCCTGCCTTCAATCTTTCCCAACATCAGGATCTTTTCTAATGAGTCAGTACTTTGCATCAGGTGGCCAAAGTATTGGAGTTTCAGTTTCATCATCAGTCCTTCCAATGAATATTCAGGGCTGGTCTCTTTTAGGATGGACTGGTTGGATCTCCTTGCTTTCCAAGGAACTCTCAAAAGTCTTCTCCAACACCACAGTTCAAAGGCATCAATTCTTTGGCACTCAGCTTTCTTTATAGTCCACCTCTCACATCCATACATGGCTACTGGAAAAAATAAAGCTTTGACTAGATGGATCTTAGTCAACAAGGAAATGTCTATGCTTTTTAATATGCTGTCTAGGTTGGTAATAACTCTTCTTCCAAGGAGCAAGCGTCTTTTAATTTCATGGCTTCAGTCACCATCTGCAGTGATTTTGGAGCCCAAAAAGATAAGGTCTCTCACTGTTTCCACTGTTCCTCATTTATTTTCCATGAAGTGATGGGACCGGATGCCATGATCTTAGTCTTCTGAATGTTGAGTTTTAAGCTAACTTTTTCACTCTCCTCTTTCACTTTCATCACTCTTTAGTTCTTCTTTCTGCCGTAAGGGTGATGTCATCTGCATATCTGAGGTTATTGATATTTCTCCCGGAAATATTGATTCCAGCTTGTGCTTCATCCAGCCCAGAATTTCTTATGATGTACTCTGCATTTAAGTTAAATAAGCAGGGTAACAATATACTGGCTTGGTGTACTCCATTCCCAATTTGGAAGCAGTTTGTTGTTCCCTGTCCGGTTCTAACTGTTGCTTCCTGACCTGCATACAGATTTCTCAAGAGGCAGATCAGGTGGTCTGGTATTCCCATCTCTTGAAGAATTTTCCACAATTTGTTGTGATTCACACAGTCAAAGGCTTTGGAATATTCAATAAAGCAGAAGTAGATGTTTTTCTGGAACTCTCTTGCTTTTTCAATGATCCAACTGATGTTGGCAATTTGATCTCTGGTTCCTCTGCCTTTTCGAAATCCAACTTGAACATCTGGAAGTTCATGGTTCACATACTGTTGAGAAGGAAGAGGACCTGATAAAACTAAATCACTATTGTGTGTGAACAACTGATTGTATGAATACATCTCTTCATATGCAGACATGCATGTATACATATGCTTTCTTTTAACATATGTAATGTTAATCATCTTAAACTTTTGTACTGATTTAATATAGAAAAATATACATTACCACTTCTTTCCACAAACAACCATTTGCATTAGTAGGTAAACAAAGGATGGTGAGATGGGGGACCGGGATGGGGAATACGTGTAACTCTATGGCTGATTCATATCAATGTATGACAAAACTCACTGAAAAATAAAAAATAAAAAAAAAGAACTCTTAAAGAATAAAGAAATCTTAAGCAGTTTAGTATAATGCTGTTGAAAGAAAAAAAAAAAAAAACAAAGGATGGAAGAGTTCTTGGATTGGTTGACTTTAGGATTATGTAATCAACACATTCTATAACAAATTCTTATGTAGTGTGTACCATGCTGCTACTAGGCAGCTAATAGTGGGGGATGTTGAAGATTTCGAGGTGAAATAAAAGAAAACAAAAATTTGTCCTTATAGAGCTTCTGGTCTTGAAGGGTTGAACAAGGAGTTGGCAAATGATTTTTTATGAAAAGCCAGATAACCAATATTTTTTGCTTTGTGGATCATATGATCTTTATTGCAGTCTCTGCCCTTGTCCTGCAAAAACAGTCTTAGAAAGTGTGGAAAAGAATGGGTGTGGCTGAGTTCCAATAAACAAATAGTTATGAACATTGCATCTTAGTTTCATGCAGTCTTCATGAGCTACAAAACATGATTTTTCTTTAGATTTTTAAAAGTATTTTAAAATATAAAATGCAAACCTACTTTCCCAACATGATGAAGTTCACTTATGATAAACTCCATTCATGTATAATGTATGTAATATTAGTAACAATGACATTAACTAACATCATTCTCAATGGTGAGAGATGGAAAGATTCCCCACTAATATCAGTAGCAAGACAGGGATGCCCATTTCATTACTGTTATTCAGCAATGTACTGAAATTCTACTTAAAGCAATTAGGCAATATAAAGAAATCAAAAAGTATCCAAATTGGAGAGGAAGAAGTAAAACTATATCTCTTCTCAGATGCCATGATTCCATATATAGAAAATCCCAAAGAATACATATATCAAAATCTGCTAAAATTAGCACACAATTCCGTAAAATTTCAGAGTACAAGATCAACACACTAAAACTAATTATGTTTTCATACATCAGTAATGAACAATCCCAAAGAGAACTTAAGAAAACAATTACATGTATAACAACATTCCAAACAATAAAATACCTAAGAAAAATTTAATCAAGGAGGCAAAAGATTCATGTAGTGAAAAAACTACAATATTCAAGTCAATGTATGGTAAAACCAATACAATGTTGTAAAGTAAAACAAATAAATTAATTAATTTTAAAAAACCCCACAAAATTGGTAGTATACAAAAACTGCTGGCAGTAATAGAAGATCAGTGGAAAGATATCTCATGCTCATGGATTGAAAGGTCTAATATTAAGAAGTCAAAACTACCAAAATTTATCTACAGATTCAAAACAATTTCTATGAAAATTCCAATGGCCCTTTTGGGCAGAATTAGAAAATTCCAATTCATTTTAGAATTTCAAGTTGTCCTAAATAGCCAACAAATTTGAAAAGGAGAACAAAAAATCACGCTTTTTGATTTCAAAATATCACAAAATGACAGTAACTCTGCATGGTACTAGCATTAGAATAGATATAAAACCAGACCAATTTAATAAAATGAGAGTCCAGAAATAATTCCATATGTCTATGGCCAATCAAGTCAATAACTCAACAACAAAATGATAAGCAACCCAACTAAAAATGGGAAAAGAACTTGAAGGGCCAAAGGAACTATTTATCCAAAAAAGATATACAGTGGGCCAATAAGCACATGGTAAAATGTCAACACCATCAGTCATTGGGGTTCTCAAGGCAAGAATGTTGAAGTGGATTGCCAGTCCCTTCTCCAGTGGACCAGCTGAGATTTGTCAGAACTCTCGTCTATGACCCACCATCTTGGGTGGTGCTACACGACATGGTTCATATGACCCATCCATCTTGGGTGGCTCATAGTTTCCTTGAGTCAGACAAGGCTGTGATCCTTGCGATCAGTTTGGTTAGTTTCCTATGATTGTGGTTTTCATTCTGCCTGCCCTTGATGGATTAGGATAAATCTTTTCTAAATCTGGATTTCTAAAAGCTAGAGGAATCAGAGATCAAATTGCCAACATCTGTTGAACCACAGGAAAAGCAAGAGAGTTCCAGAAAATATCTACTCTGCTTCATCGACTATACTAAAGCCTTTGACAGTGCAGATCACAACAAATTTTGGAGAATTCTTCAAGAGATGGGAATACCAGACCACCTTACCTGCCTCCTGCAAAACCTGTATGCAGGTCAAGGAGTAACAGTTAGAGTTGGACATGGAACAACAGACTGGTTCCAGATTTGGAAATGAGTATGTCAAGGCTGTATATTGTCACCCTGCTTATTTAACTAATATGCAGAGCACATCATGAGAAACACCAGGCTGGATGAAGCACAAACTGGAATCAAGATTGCCAGGAGAAATATCAATAACCTCAGACACGTGCAGATGATCCCACCCCTATGGCATAAATTGAAGAAGAACTAAAGAACCTCTAGATGAGGTTGAAAGAGGAGAGTGAAAATGCTGGCTTAAAACTCAACATTCAAAAAAACTAAGATCATGGTGTCCAATCATTTCATGGCAAATCGATGAGGAAATAATGGAAACAATGACAGACTTTATTTCCCTGATCTCCAAAATCACTGCATATGGTGATGGCCACCATGAAATTGAAAGATGCTTGCTCCTTGGAAGAAAAACGATGACAAACCTAGACAGTGTATTAAAAAGCAGACATTATTTTGCCAAAAAAGTCCATTTACTCAAAGCTATGTTTTTTCAGTAGTCAGGTATGGATGTAAGAGTTGGACTATAAAGAAGGTTGAACACTGAAGAATAGATGTTTTTAAACTGTGGTGTTGGAAAAAACTCTTGAGAGTTCCTTGGACTGCAAGGAGATCAACCAGTCAATCCCGAAGGAAATCAACACTGAATATTCACTGTGAGGACTGATGCTGAAGCTGAAGCTCCAATAGTTTGGCCACCTGATGCGAAGAGCCAACTCATTAGAAAAGACCCTAATACTGGGAAGTTTGAAGGCAGGAGAAGAAAGGGTTGACAGAGGATGAGATGGTTGGATGGCATCATTGACTCAATGAACATGAGTTTAAACAACCTCCAGGAGATAGTGAAGGACATGGAAGCCTGGTGTGCAGCAATTCATGGTGTCACAAAGAGTCGGACATGACTGAGTGACTAAACAACATCAGTCATTTAGGTAATGCAAAGCAAGACCTCAATGAACTTCACACTCACTTAGATGGCTGTAATATACATACATGTACATATACATATGTATATACAGATATATAAATATGCATGCAAAATAGCAAATATCTGAGAGTATATGGTGAAATTGGAATTGTTGTATATTACTGAATGAAACATAAGATGATTCAGCTATTGTCAAAAACAGTTTGACAGTTCCTCTAGTAGTTAAATGTAATTTGCTATATGACCTCATAATTTTAGAATTAAAAATAAATATTCCACGCCAGTCAGGATGGCTGCTATCCAAAAGTCTATAAGCAATAAATGCTGGAGAGGGTGTGGAGAAAAGGGAACCCTCTTACACTGTTGGTGGGAATGCAAACTAGTACAGTCACTATGGAGAACAGTGTGGAGATTTCTTAAAAAACTGGAAATAGAACTGCCATATGACCCAGGAATCCCACTTCTGGGCATACACACCGAGGAAACAAGATCTGAAAGAGACACGTGCACCCCAATGTTCATCGCAGCACTGTTTATAATAGCCAGGACATGGAAGCAAGCTAGATGCCCATCAGCAGACGAATGGATAAGGAAGCTGTGGTACATATACACTATGTAATATTACTCAGCTGTTAAAAAGAATTCATTTGAATCAGTTCTAATGAGATGGATGAAACTGGAGCCCATTATACAGAGTGAAGTAAACCAGAAAGATAAAGAACATTACAGCATACTAACACATATATATGGAATTTAGAAAGATGATAATGATAACCCTATATGCAAAACAGAAAAAGAGACACAGATGTATAGAACAGACTTTTGAACTCTGTGGGAGAAGGCGAGGGTGGGATGTTTAGAGAGAACAGCATCGAAACATGTATATTATCAAGGGTGAAACAGATCACCAACCTAGGCTGGATGCATGAGACACGTGCTCGGGCCTGGTGCACTGGGGAGACCCAGAGGGATGGGATGGGGAGGGAGGTGGGAGGGGGGATCGGGATGGGGAATACATGTAAATCCATGGCTGATTCATGTCAATGTATGGCAAAAACCACTACAATATTGTAAAGTAATACAATAATAAAACTAATAAAATAAATACATAATAATAAAAATAAAATACATAAACTAATAAAAATAAATACATAAATATTCAACTATATGCATATTCATGTTCGCAGCAGCCCTATTCATGATAGCCCAATGGTGGAAACAGCTCAAATATCCATGACTGAATGAATAGGTAAATAAAGGGCAAATATACACTTAATAATGAAATAGCTTAATAATGCGTGTGCATAAGTCACTTCAGTCATATCAGATTCTTGGCAATTCTATGAACCGTAGCCTGCCAGGCTCCTCTGTCCATGGGATTCTTCAGGCAAGAATACTGGAGTGGGTTGCCATGCCCTTCTCCTGCGGATCTTCCTGCCTCAGGTGTTGAGCCCGTGTCTATTATGTCTCCTGCATTGGCAGGCAGGTCGTTTACCACTAGTGCCAACAGGGAATCCATAAATAAATATCAAAATAATGTAATTTAATAATAATATATTAATATATTAAAATAAAATAATAAAATTTTCCCTGTATATTACTTCATAATATAAAGGAAAGAGGTCCTGATATGCTACAATATGGATGGAACTTCAAAGCAATATGCTAAGTGAAAGAAGCCAGACATAACAGGTAGCACATAGCATGGCTCCATTTTTATGAAATATCCAGGATAGATCGTCTATAGCAAGACTGCACATCAGTGGTTACCAGCAGCCAGGGAGAGGGGAGAACAAGGTCAAACAACTGACTAGGTAGTACTTTGGAGCGCTGGAAGTGTTTCAGAACTAGATGGAGGTGGTGGTTATGCAGCTCTGTACATTTATTAAATGCTACCAAATTGTCCATTCATGTTATGTGAATTTCACCTCAATTAGTCATTTTCTTAAGTGTGCTGACCCCTGACTACACGAATGGTTCTTAATTCCGCTGCATATTAAAATTACCAGGGGAGCTTTTAAAAATGCCAATGGCAAGGCTATATCTGAAACCAATTATGTCAGAATCTCTAGATTTGGGACACAGAGATCAGCATTTCTCTTTTTAAGATTCCTGCATTATTGCAGTGTGTGATCAGGTTTGGAAACAAGTGGTCTAGACCTGTGATTCTGAAATATTGTCCTGGGACCAGTTACATCAGCATAAACTGGTAACATGCTAGAAATTCAGACTCAGGGCCCATTCCAGAGCCACTGTATCAAAAACTCTGAGGAAAGAGTCAATCAAATTGATGTTTTTATAAGATCTCCAGATAATTCTGATGCAAGGTCAAGATTGAGAACTGCTAGTCATCCTAGAGTCTGTCTTATCTTGGCCTTTGATGTGTATAGAATCATTTAGGTATCTCTTAAAAGTGGAATCAAGATTCAGTTGTTGTAACAGGAACTGAGATTCTGTGCTTCAAGTGAAGTCTCAGATAATAGAATATTTTTTATGACTCTCTAATTGCTTCCAACATGCACCCAAGGTTGGAAACCACTAGTCTAGAAAGGGAAATGACCATTAAACAAATAACAGCACAATTCATCAGTTAATCATAATTGTGCAGTACTTCTCATTTATTTCTCTATTTTGTAATCAGCAATTGAATCAGAGTTACTAAGTGCCTATTTAAAGCATGTGCTGGCTTTTGGGAGTAACATTTTGGGACTAATTCATATTGCCCTCAAAGGTTTACAGTCTCCTCAGTGAGACTGCAAAGTAAGCACAGGCATAGGAATGCACCAGATAAGCTCGCCAATGTGGAAAGAGGATTCCACACAGCCCTCAGGGAGCATTTTGTCACAGTATTGTTTAATGAGCTTTTATGCTATGGTAATCCCTGATGCTGGGAGGGATTGGGGGCAGGAGGAGAAGGAGATGACAGAGGATGAGATGGTTGAATGGCATCACCGACTCAATGGGCATGAGTTTGAGTAAACTCCGGGAGTTGGTGATGGACAGGAAGGCCTGACGTGCTGCGATTCATGGGGTCACAAAGAGTCGGACATTACTAAGCGACTGAAATACCTAACTAACTAATTCCTGGTGGCTCAGTGATTAAGAATCTGCCTGCAATGAAGGAGATGCAGAAGATGATGATTCAATCCCTGGGTCAGGAAGATCCCCTGGAGGAGGGCATGGCAACCCACTCCAGTATTTTTGCCTGGAGAATCCCTTGGACAGAGGAGCCTGTTGGGGTGCAGTTCATACGGTCACAAAGAGTCAGACACGACTGAAGTGACTGAGCGCGTGCACACACACACACACACAACCACATGTAGATACATACGTATACCACAATCAAAGTCAAAACATACTTTATAGACTGTTGGATTTAAAACTGTACTCTGCGGTATCTTCAGGTAGGATTAGAGGGACGTGTTGGTGCTTCAGTGGCTGTTGGAGAGGAAGAAAAGAGACAAAAAAAAAAAAAAGTGCAGAGCAAAGGACAAGAGACAAGACGTGAGACTCTGGGTCCTTTACACCAATTTGTGTAACTCTCTTTTGCCCTAGGTAATGTAGGGTATCCTTGCTGAGATCTGCTTTCTTTTTTCTTTGTCAAGTAAAATATATATATTTATGAGTGTGTGTGTGTACATCTTAAATATATATGTATATATTATTACAATTATCTCAACTTATATGTGGGTACAAAGATTTAGTATGAAGCAATGGATTTCAGTGAATTCTCAGCCATTTTGCTCAGCGTTGGTGCATTTGAAACATATTGAAAAATAATATTCCAGCCAACCTATTTGGTCCATGTTGGACTAAGCATCATTGTGCACATTTCTCATGCGGTTCTCATGTGCAGTCTTGGGTAGAGACTCCTAGCAGAAGCCGTGCCATTCTCTGGAGGCTGAATGGACATGATTATGGGATGCATTCTGGGACCCCGAGAACACCAAGAGGCTTCGAGTAAGCAGTTTGCAGACAGACTAGGGAAGAAAGAAAAGGGAGTCTGGACAGAGCCTTTTAAACAAAGGAACAGATCTGACAACACAAAAGATTCATTTGAAGAATCAAGCCAGGGATTTTGACCAAAGGAGAGCAATAGCAAAAGGAAGAAATACTGGTTTGAATAATAGATAGGGGTGGTATTTTCTAAACAGCCTTTTAAAATAATACCCACAATACTACTCTCTTCAGAAGCCTGTGCCATGAAATTCTCATGGAGCAACTGTTCTGCCATTGGAGCCTCTGATTTCCATTTTCTTCCAATGTTTTTGACAGAACCACTGTGGATGACTTTTCTCAAGTCCCATGGTGATTTAGAGACTTAGAATAAACACAGGACTTTAGTTTCCTGTCTGCCACTTTTCATAGACATGACATCCATTTTGAGATCTAAAAACAAAAGCAAAATAATAAGAGCTATAAATTAAACTCTTCCAGAAAACTTTCTTGAAAGGAGCATACAACTGATAAATATGTCAAGATATAAACATTATTTGGCCTTCAAATGAAGCAAAAATTATAGAATTTCTTCAGTAATTTCTAAAATTAGAGTAAATATATATATATATTTTTGCTATGACTTTCAGTACTCTAAAGCAGCTTTCACATTAAAAATTCACTCATATTGTTCATGGCTGATTCATGTCAATCTATGGCAAAAACCAATACAATATTGTAAGGTAATTAACCTCCAACTAATAAAAATAAAATTAAAAAAAATTCACTCATATTGTTCAATGCACCTATAGATTTTCTTCCTAACCTAGAGCTGCTGGACCCTTCAAGATTATTCCCTCTTAATGGATAGGAAGAGGATTTTTTTCATGGATTACTTCTGATAAATCTAATTTTTAATAGTGTAACAGAAATCATAATTCCTTAGAAGTCTTCATTTTTAGAAACTTTAGTATGTAAATCCTTAGATTTATGTGCTGGTCTTACAGTAACAAATTGTAAGAAATTCACCATAGAAGATACCTATGGACACCATGGAAACAACAGGAAATATCTAGCACAAAACGCCTCTAGGCCATAGTCAATCACTGATCTACTCATTCATTCTTTACACCCTTCAGCCGCTTCCAGTTCATAGTTAATTTTCTATGCTCTCTATGGGCAGAGATTGCAAGACACACTGGCTCTCCTTGAGTTCACAGCCTCTAGAAAGTCTGATACTGCTCGTTTAGTTCACACATCGCACTCTTCAAATTTTGTTGACATGAGTTACTAGAGCCTAAGGATGGCTCTAAGTTTCACTAGAGCAAAGCAGAATTTGAATCTTAAAGGAAATGGGAGACTAGAAAACCAACTGGAGTAGAAACTCATATGTAGATTGCAAAAGGTTCAACAGAAAGAATGAATCAAGAATTTCCAGATCAGAAAACTCACATCCTATCTGTCTCTGACTAGGCAGCATCTCTGACAGTACTTAGATGTTGAATTTTCATTTGTTGTTCCAAAACTCTTAATTATTAATATTGTGTACAGCATTTTTCCAGAACCTGGAATGGAACTACACCTAAAATTATTCACTAAACAAAAAACACACCATGAAAAGTTTGATATGGTACATAGAACACGAGGGTAATGTGACAGAAGAGAGGTATGCAGTATTAGGTTTGTGCCATGGTTTAGAAACTTCACCCTGCATGGCGCGAGTTGAAATTTAGTTTAACTGAATGTTCTCTAAAATTTGCGTGTACTTTATCCAGTGAAGGTAGAAACAGTAGAAAAGATTGACTGATTATTCCAAGTGCAAATCTGATCACAAGATTGATGTTCAATAAATGTGAATTATTATTACATAGTTGTGAGTATGTAGAGGAATTATATAAGATTAATTATGTAAGATTCACAGTGTTTCAGTTCTAGATCCAGAATCTAGTAAAAGTGTTGTCAGCTCCTTGAACAGCAAAATAATATTCCATTTGTCTACTAAATTTGACTGCTTCAGGAAAATGGCCTTACATATTTTTAAAAAACTTGAAAGAGCAAAAAACAAACAAACAGACAAATAAATTCTGGTTTGAGATATATTTATATTTGACTATTAAACCAGCCAGAAGTCTCACTCCTGGGGCATTCTAATTATGTGAGTTTTAGTTCATTTAGGTAACTTATGCTGCTTAACTCAGCTCTGATAAAGGTAGAACATTTTGTTATTGTGTGAGAAGGTAAACTAACTGATAGAGACTTGATTCTGAACTAACTGTGGAAGCAAAGTCTTCAGTAGACAGTTCAATGTATCTCCTATTTGCCAAGGCCGATGAAGCATGTGGGTAAGTTACCAATTATCTCGATCATCATTTAATGAAACTAGGAACAATTTTCATTCATAGCTGTGACAATTTTGTGAATCTTTGCACTGTTGGGAATGTATTTCCAGAGACCACTCCTATGTACCTCTCTTGATTCAGCAGAAGTCTACTCTGTTTCAGGGCTGGAGTTGAAAAATTACTTCTTGGGGTGGGGCTTATAGGTATCAGGGCAGACACATGGACCAGGACCATCACTTTGCAGTCAGACCAGACGTGCTGCCAGCCACCTGTCGTCTTTCACTTTGACAGTGTGGAGGGCGTTTTGCACTTGATCTTTGGAGAAAATTCAGTTGGGGCCACTACCCTCTATGTCTCTCTAGTGCTCTGCTCAAGACCTTTAAAACCCCACTGTTTGAAGAAACAAGAAGTGTAAAGGAATAGAGTTTATCTAGCATCTAACAAAAGAGAAATGTAAACAAACACGCCTTGCGTCACCGTTTCAGATGAGGAAAACAAGTAGAGGCATTTCCTGCAGTGGCAAGAGCAAAGCCAGGTGAAGGTCATGCCCCAGTTTTTACTTTTGCTTTAAAAGCTGTGTTTAATTGTTAGTCACGATGCACTGTGGGCAGAACAATTAGTTGTATCTATATTAGATCTAAGCTGTAATTATTTGTTACATTAATCATGGCTAGGGTGAGAATTTAATTAGTCACGAACATTAAGAGAATTTTTCTGAAGTGCAGGAAAAATGTTTTCTGTTGTTTGGCGATCTGATTAGAGGGCACCGTAGCCAGCTGGTAGAGCTGGAAGGGCCAGGACCTTCAAGGTTTGCGATCTAGTGACTAAGAAATTTGAATCCAGCTGACCTCCCGTCACTTTGTGTTATGCCTCCAAGTGGCAAATCCGCGTGCAGTTTGCTCAATACAAGTAAGGGACCCTGGATATCATCTAGCATTTCAGATGGGCTGTCTGATGTCAATTTTACTCAGTTCTTCTTTTACTCAGTTCTTCTTGGTCTCCTTTATTTATTGTATATCTCTGTTTTCATGATGATGAAGATGTTATCAGAGAAATTCCAGGAAATGGGGAAGGAAATGCCCAGAGGCAAGTCCACATGGATTTAGCTAAGTATTTATCTCTGTGTAGTATTCTGAAAGGAGTAGTTGGACTTTTGGCATTCACCTAATCATACATAGCTAACATCCAATGTCTCAAAGCTCTGCAATCTGTCCATGCTTTTCAAATTAGAAATATAAAAACTTTGGTGGGGGGTCCTTGGGGAGGAAACAAATTGTAAATGTGGTGTCTGTGATAGCGTGGGCCACGATGTTTGATAATGTGGCACATTTAATGAGTCACATACCTAGAGCTGTTATCGCCCCAAACAGCTCTACCCTGCTGATTCCAGTGAAAACTTTTAGACAAACTCAGCGTTCTTTTGCTCATTACACTGACCTGTCAGAAATGACAACTTGGCCCAGCCTGGTTATTCCATGCTGACAAGGTACCATTCAGGCTTCACGGCAATAATGTCAGCTTTTAAAGGTGCAATGTACTTAAGGAAGCTCATTTCTATGATTTGGCCAAAAAGAGCCATTTTCCTTGTCAGTGGTGAGGAATGCCTTAGTTTTCTTTAAATTAGGAGTCGTTTTCATGGAGATTGTTCCTGGGAAAACCTGCAGAAAGGAGAAAAGCTATTTTTTGAAAGGTTTAAAATAATTTAGCCTACTGAGCAATGGTGTGATTACCTGGTGGTGTGTTGAAGATGGCCAGGGATGCTCTGGTCTGTCTAAAGCATGCTTCAAAACTACCAATAATGCAAGAAATAAAACTTCAATTTGGACTTGAAGAGTAGGCACCGTTCCCTGCAAGCAGAGAGTGGTAAGTTGGAAACTTGTTTCTATGCAGTTTGGGGCATATGCAGATTCTATTCAGAACCTGGAGCAAGACCAAAGGGACAGTATGACAAAGTGCTATACTTCTGGTCTGGAAGCATATTTCTCCCTAGCTTTCCCCAGGAAGAAGGGACAGAGAGAATATTAAAGTTAGTATTGAGCTTTATTTTTACAGCAAATCCAGAATAAATGTAAAGAAAACTGGTGATGAGCTACCAAATTGGAATAGGAGACAGGAAAACAGAAATAAACTGACAATGCCTTCTTTGATTTTTCCCATCAATGCAATGTTGTATTTGAGTCCACTTATATGCCAAGTCCTTGGCGGAACTGCAATTATATTTTGACATTTAAATTTGAATTGTCTTTATTAGTTTAACGTAAGTAGATAGGTAGATAGAGGGAAAGAATTGCTTTTGTATCGAGGGTGCCTAAGCCTTCACCAACACTAGTGGATTCAAATTCAACTCTACTGCCTTGTGTTTTGTTTTTGATTTTGCTCCCTGTTTCAAGTTCCATGATTCATGCTAGGACTGACTGATGTCAGTGTCCAACCAACTCCTAAGCAGAGCTACACTGAGGAGTCAAAGAAAACTCCAGAAGCAACATTTTGATTTTGGTTAGGGTTTTTGTTGGTTTGTATCTTTTAAAATATCCACTCCCTATTTTAATATAAGAAAATTTGGGATGGTCTCTACACTCACGTCATACTTAGACTCTAAGTTTCTGAGTATGGCCACCCAACTATTTTCATGTGATGACCCAAAACTCCTTTCCAATCCCCATGCTTTCTTTTATTTTTCAGTTCAGAAACTAAGAGTCTTCCCAAATATTCATGACCAAAGTATATGAGTCACAACTTCTACAAATATGCATGGTAAGATTATATTCATTACCTGAATAACTGAAGGTACATTGGATTGTAGAATTAGGTTCTGTAATTGTACTTTTTATTATTTGGACCTAGTAATCTGTCAACCAATACACTTATATTAAGAAGTCAGTACTCCTGTGCTCTAGAAAAGAGTATATTATCCTCAAAACCTTATTACATAGAGAAGGCTCTACTGAAACATAACAAATACAAGAGGAAAACACTATTTGATGAACAGACGCCTATGACTGTTATAGACATCTAAGTATAGGAGGTTAAAAAAAATGTGGAGGAAGATAATGGTGTTAGTGACTGCCTTAAAAACACAAATAAATTTGCAAATGTGTACTCGAAGACATTTCAGGGAAGTGCTACTGTGAGTAAAAATTCATGTGACTTGTATCTGAGTTTCCCTTGTGGCTCAGTTGGTAAAGAATCCACCTGCAATGCGGGAGATCTGGGATTGATCCTTGGGCTGGGAAGATCCCCTGGAGAAGGGAAAGGCTACCCACTCCAGTATCCTGGCCTAGAGAATTCCATGGAATGTATAGTCCATGGGGTCGCAAAGAGTCGGACAAGACTGAGCAACTTTCACACATGTATCTGGGGTGAGGGAATTTTGGTTGAATGGACTATTTCAGTTTTGAAATAGACAATATTGAAAGGAAAATGCGGAGCTTCCATGGAGGCTGCATTGAGTGATAGAAAAAAGATTTCCTTGTGAAGTATGGTCATTTTTAACAGTATTAATTTTCCAACCAATAAATATGGTATCTATTTCCATTTGTTTGTCATCTTCACTTTCTTTCCTTGATGTCTTACAGTTTTCCAACTACAAGTCTTGTATTCCTTGGTTAGATTTTTTCCTAGGTATTGCATTCTTTTTGATTCACTCGTAAGTAGAATTGTTGACTTAGTTTATCTTTCTGACAGTTTCTTGTTAGCATAAAAAATTAAAATAGACTTAAGTATTTAATATTAGACTCTTCAACTTTACTGGATTAACTTATTCTAATAATTTTTGGTGGCACGTTTAGGATTTTCTATACATACAGTATCATGTCATCTGCAAACCATGACAATTATACTTCTTCCTTCCCAGTTTAGTCCTTATATTACTTTTTTTAGTTTGTTGCTACTTCTAGGATTTTTAATACTGTATTGAATAAAAGTGATGGGAATGGGCATCCTTGTCTTATTCCTGATCTTAGAGCAAAAGCTTTCAGGTTTTCACTATTGAGTACAATATTTTCTCTAGTTTTCTCACACGTTGTCCTTATTAAATGAGGCATGACCCTCCACAATCATAGAGAGTTGAGAGTTTAATCATAAATGAAAGTTGAGTTTTGTCAAAAGTTTTCCTGTATCTTTTGAGATATTCTTATAATTTTATTTTTCAATTTGTTAATGTGGCATATCACATTCTGTTGATTTGTGGATATTAAACCATCTGCAGCTCTAGGATAAATTCAATTTGATCATTGTGGATGTTCCTTTTAGTGTACTGTTGCTTTGCTAGTATTATCTTTCAGATTTTCATATCTATATTTATCAATGATACTTGACATTTACCTATCCTGTGGTATCTTTGTTTGGTTTTGATAACAAGCTAATCCTGGCCTCATATAATGAGGTTGGAAGTGATTCTTCTTCAGTTTTTTTGAATATTTTGGAAAAACAAGTCTTAACTCTTCTTTATTCTTTTATTTTTTTTCAGAATTCATGTGTGAAGCCATCCGATCCTGAACTCTGGTCTGCTGGGAGATTTTTATTTTTAGCTAATTCAATTTTTACTGGTAATTGGCCTGTTCATATCTTCTATTTCTCCTGGTTCAGTCTTTAGAGATTTCACATTTCTGAGACTTTGTCCATTTCTTCTAGATTGTACATTTTATTAGCATACAGTTATTCATAATAATGAGCTTCCAGTCTGCACTAGTGGTAAAGAAACCACCTGGAGACATGAGATGCAGATTTTTATCCCTAAGTGAGGAAGATCCCCTGAAGGAGGGCATGGGAACCCACACCAGTATTCTTGCTTTGAGAATCTCATGGACAGAAGATCCTAGAGGTCTATGGTCCATAGGGTCACATAGTTGGACACAAACGAAGCGACTTAGCATGCATGCATTTATAGTAATACCTTATGATCCTTTGTGTTTTTGTGATGTAGATTGTAGCATCTTTTTCATTTCTGATTTAGGTATTCTCTCTCTTTTCCTTGATGAATCTGGCTAAAGGTTTATTAATTTCGATGATCATTTCAAAGAATCATCCTTTATTTTTATTGATCTTTTCTATTGTTTTATAGTCTCTATTTCAAGAATTTTTGTTCTGACTTTATCATTTATTCCTTCTACTAACTTTGAATTTTATTCTTCTTTTCTCTTCTTTTTATATTTCCTTTATGTGTAAAATTAAATTACTTGAGATTTCTCTTATTTTCTGAGGTAGGTTTGTATAGCTATAAACTCTGCCCTTAAAACTACTATGTCCTATAGATTTTGAGTCATTTTGCTTCTGTTTTCATTTGTCTTCAGCTATTATTAATTTTCTCTTTGATTTCTTCAATTTCCTATTAATTGTTGAGTAGCATATTTTATAACCTCTATATGTTTGTATATTTCATAGGGTTTTTTAAAATACTTTATTGCTAGCCCCACACTTTTGTGGTCAGAAAAGTTGCTTCATTATAGTTCTAGTTTTTTTAACTTTATTGAGACTTAGTTTGTAGCCCATCATGTGATCTATCCTGTAAAATATTCCATGTGCTCTTGCAAAGAATGTGTATACTGCTTCTTTTGAATAGAATGCTCTATCAATAGATAAATAGACACATAAATTCTGTCTATCTAATGTATCATTTAAGGACAATTTTCCTGATTTACTTTCTGTCTGGATGACTTGTCCACTGATCTGAGTGAGAATTAAAGTCTCCTGAAAGTGAAAGTCACTCAATCATGTCTGACTCTTCATAACCCCATGGACTAAACAGTCCATGGAATTCTCCAGGCCAGAATACTAGATTGGGTAGACTTTCCCTTCTCCAGGGGATCTTCCCAACCCAGGGACTGAACCCAGATCTCCAGCACTGCAGGCAGATTCTTCATCTGAGCCACAAGGGAAGTCCAAGAATACTGGAGTGGGTCGCCTATTCCTTCTCCAGTGGATCTTCCCAACCCAGGAATTGAACCGAGGTCTCCTGCATTGCAGGCAGATTCTTTACCAACTGAGCTATCAGATAACTAAAGTCTCCTACTATTGTGTAATGGGCTTCCCTGATGGCTTAGTGGTTTAGAATCTGCCTGCCAATGCAGGAGCTGCAGGAGACACTGGCTTGATCCCTGAGTCTGGAAGATTCCCAAGAGGAGGAAATGGCAATCAACTCCAGTTGATAAATGCCAGGATAATCCCATAGACAAAGGAACTTGTTGGGCTAGAGGCCGTGGGATTGCAAATAGTCAGACATCACTGAAAGACTGAGCATGCACATACTATCGTGTAGTCAATTTTTCCCTTTATGTTTTTGTTAATATTTGCTTTACGTCAATAAATGCTGGAGATACTTTGGAGACAAGGGAAACCACCTACATTATGGGAATGTAAATTGGTACAGCCACTAGGGAGAACAATATGAAAGTTCCTTAAAAAGTAAAAATAGAGCTACCACATGACCCTGCAAGTCTACACCTGAGTGTATATCCAGAGAAAAACATGGTCTGAAAGGTGTTCACTGCAGCACTGTTTACAATACCCAAGACATGGAAGCGACCTAAATGTCCATGGACATAGTATTATATAAAGAAGATGTGGTACATATATATAATGAAATATTACTCAGTTATTAAAAAATAATTAAATAATGCCATTTACAGCAACATGGATGAACTAGAAATTGTCATCCTGAGTGAGCTAAGTCAGAGAGAGAAAGATAAATACTGTATGATACCCCTTATATGTGGAATCTAAAAAGAAATGTTACAAATGAGCTTGCTTACAAAGTAGAAAGAGATTCATAGACTTAGAGAATGAACTTATGGTTGCTGGGGGGAAAGAATTTTTAAAGACTGTGGGGTGATCATGTACACACTGCTATATTTAAAATGTATAACTGACAAGGACCTAATGTATAGTACACAGAACTCTGAACAATGTTATGTGGCAGCCTGGATGCGAGGGGAGTTTGGGCGAGAATGGATACATGTGTATGTATGGATGAGTCCCTTCACTGTTCACTTGAAACTATCACAACATTGTTAATTGGTTTATCCTAACACAAAATAAAAAGTTTTAGAAAATATTTGCTTTATGTATTCAGGCTCCTATATTGGGTACATGTGTATTTACAATTATTATGTCTTCTTGTTGGACCGATACCTTAATCACTATATAGTCATTCCTTGTCTCTTGTTACAGTCTTTGCTTTAAAGTCAATTTTGTCTGTCAGTTTTTCCATTTCCATTTACATGAAATATGTTTTTTTTTTTTTCTAACTCTTCACTTCTAGACTATGGGTGTCTTTAAATCTGTATTTAGTCATTTATAGGCAGCACATAGATGGAACGTGCTTTATTTTATCCATTTAGCCACTCTATGTTTTTTGATTGGAGCATTTGCTTTACATTTAAAGAAATTATTGATAGGTGTGCATTCATTGCCATTTTGTTTTTTGTCCTCTGTTTCATAGCTCTTTTTCATTCCTTTCTTCTTCTTTTACTCACTTCCTTTCTGATTGGTAACTGTCTTTAGTGTTATGTTTGGATTCCTTTAGACTGTGTGTGTGTAGTCATTATAGATTTTTGCTTTGTGCTTAATATGATATTCATACATATTTTACTTATGATTATTTTAAGATGATGATCTCTTAAGTTTGAACACATTCTAACAGCCCTGCATACTTATTTCCCTCCTTCTAAGTTCGATGCTTTTGCCACCATATTTTACATTTTTGTTTTGTGTATTCCTTAACTACTTATTGGAGATATGGATAATTTTGCTCTTTTTGTCTTTTGACCTTCGTGTTGACTTTATAAGTGGTTGCTCGGCTCACCTTTACTGTATATTTGTTTTTACCAATGACATTTTCCTTTTGTAATTTTTTTATATCTCTAGCTGTAGTATTTTCTTTTCCACTTAGAGAAGTTGCTTTACATTTCTTATAAAGCTGGTTTAGTGGTGACAAACTCTTTTAGCCTTTCCTTATCTATAGTTCAGATCAGTTTAGTCGCTCAGTCGTGTCCGACTCTTTGCCACCCCATGGACTGCAGCACGCCAGGCCTCCCTGTCCATCGTTAACTCTCGGGGTGTAGTCAAACTCATGTCCATAACAATAAGACTGTTTATATTTCTGCTTCCAATCTGAGTGAAATCCTTGCCAGGTACATTATTCATAGTAGCTTTGTTTTCTCCTTTTACCACTTTGACTATATTGTTTTACTCCCTTCTGGCCTATAGTTTTTTAATAAAAAGTCAACTGATGGTCCAATGGCAGTTCCTTGTGTGATGTTGTTCAGTCGCTAAGTTTTGTCTGACTATTTTTGCCAACCCATGAACTGCAGCAAGCCAGGCATTCCTGTCCTTCGCTACCTCCTGGAGTTTTCTCAGACTCATGTCCATTGAGTTCGTGATGCCATCCAAACATCTCATTCCCTGATGTCCCCTTCTCCTTTTGCCCTCAATCTTTAACAGCATCAGGATCTTTTCCAGTGAGTCAGCTCTTTGCATAAGGTGGCCAAAGTACTGGAGCTTCAATTTCAGAATCAGTCCTTCCAATGAATACTTAGGATTAATTTCCTTTAGGATTGACTGGTTGGATTTCCTTGCAGTCCAAGAGACTCTCAAGAGTTTTCTCTACCACTACAGTTCTAAAACATAAATTCTTTGGTATTCAACCTTCTTTATGATCCAACTCACATTGATTCATGACTCCTGGAAAAACTATAGCTTTGACTACACAGACCTTTGTCAGCAAAGTGTTATCTCTGCTTTTTATTATGCTGTCTTAGTTTTTTGAATATTGTTTTAAGCCAGCTTTTTCACTCTCCTCTTTCATTTTTATGAAGAAACTCTTTAGTTTCTCTTTTCTTTATGTCATAAGGATGGTGTCATCTGCACATCTGAGTTGTTGATAATTCTGTAGGCAATCTTGATTCCAGCTTGTGATTCATACATCCTTTGTATGAAACTAGCTGTTTTTCTCTTGTTGCTTATAAGATTATCTCTCTATCTTGAATTTTTCCATTTTAAGTATAATTTGTCTTGGTATGGTACACATGCTTAGTTGCTCCAAGGCATGCAGGGATTAACTCCATGTCTCCTGCTTTGGCAGGTGGATTTTTAATGACTGAGCCATTAGGGAGGCCACCCTGTGCATTTTTTGGCTTCTCTGGTGATTCTAGATGGTAAGGAGTCCACCTGTGATGCAGAAGACCCAAGTTCCATCCCAGGATTGGGAAGATTCTCTGGAGAAGGGAATGGCAACCCACTCCAGTATTCTTGCCTGGAGAATTCCATGGACAGATGAACCTGGTGGGCTATAGACCATGGGGTTGCAAAAAAGTCAGACATGACTGAGTGACTAAAAATCTTTCTTTCTTTCTTCTCCATCTTGAATCTTTCTATTTTAATTATAAGTTGTCTTTGTGTGGACCTCTTTAGATTTATCTATTTGAGAAACTTTGTGCTTCCTGGACCTGGAAGCCTGTTTACTTCCTCAGGTCAGAGAAGTTTTAAACTATTATTTCTTCAAATAAATTTTCTGCCCTTTTCTCTCTTCTTCCTTCTGGAACCCTTATAATGTGAATGTCAGTATGCTGAATGCTGCCCGAGTGATCCCTTAAACTATCCTCATTTTTATTTTTTTTTATTTTTTTTTATTTATTTATTTTTTTAACTATCCTCATTTTTAAAAAAATATTCTTTATTTTATTGTTTAGTTTAGGTTATTCTCACTATTCTTCCTTATCTTCCAGTTTGCCGATCCATTCCTCTGTATCATCTACTCTATTGTTGATTCATTTGTGTGTTTGTGTGTGTGTTTTAATTTCAGTTATTTTATTCTTCAGTTTTATTTGGTTTTTCCTTATATTTTCTAACTCTTCTTAAACTTCTCAATGTGCTGAACCATTCCTATCCAGTCTTTATAATTATTATCTTGAACTCTTTTGAATAGATTGTTTACATCCACTTTGTTTAGTTTTTTTGGTGGGGTTTTGTCATCCCCCCCCCCCCCTCATTAGGAACATACTCGTCTGTCTCTTCATTTTGCTAATTCTCTGTGTATTTCTATGTATTAGGTAACTCAGTTACATTTCCTGACTGTGGAGAAGTGGCCTTATCTAGGAGATGTCCTGTGATGCACAGAAGTTCATCCCCCTCTGGTCATCAGAGCCTTAGGGGTACTCCTTATGTAAGCTGCATGGGCCCTGATGTTGTAGCAGACCCAACTACTTTATGTGTCCTGGTAAGTGAGTCTGACTTCTCATTGGCTTCTAAGTCATGGTACGAGGTGGTTACTGACCCACCAGGGGCAGAGCTGGTTCTAGTGTATCTGATTGCAGGGCTCAAGTGTTCCTGAGGCTCAAGCTGGGTCACTAATGGGAGGAAGTCCTCAACGTTAATTGGCTAGAAGGAGCACTTCAAAATGATTCTTGCCAGGGGGACATTTGTGTTCTTGTAGATAAATGACTGCCCCCAGCATTTATGTCCTCAGGGGAGTTCCACTGACATTTTGTTCTTTAGGAGTCCCTCTAAGATCTGTAAGTGGGTCTGACCCAGGCTCCTTTCAAATTACTGCCTTTATGCTGGGATTTGGAGTATGTGAGATTCTGTGCATACCTTTTAAAATTGGAGTTTCTCTTTCCTACAACCCTCCAGCTCTAGCTTATTCAAGCCTCACTGGCCTTCAAAGTCAGATCCTCTGGTAACTTGTCTTCCCCCTGCAGTAACCTGTGGTGTTGCTCAGACCCTTTGCTCCTTGGGGAGAACATTTACTATTATGACTACTGCCTTATTTTTAGGTCACCTACCTGGGAACATGGATCTTGACTATGCTGTGTCTCTGCCTCCAATACATCTCCTTGTAGTTCTTTCTTTATGTCTTTTGTTGTGAATAGCCTTTTCTGCCCGTCTTCAGGTCATACTCATAGAGAGTTTTTCTGTGAATCGTTGCAATTTTCTGTTCCTATGGAAGGAAACGAGCTCAGAGTTTTTCTACTCTACAGGCTTGGCCACACCTCTCTAGCACTGCCATTTACTATACTGTCTGTTTACTTTCCCTTACATTGTTGAGAATACTGAGAGTTTATGTTTAATTATTTTTAATGCAAACACAATTCTGTGGCTCAACACAGTTTCAACGTTCATTATGTGTCTTTGCTTCTCATCTTTTTAAAACCTTTGATTTCTATTCAATCATTTTATTCAAAACCACTGAGAGATTGTGTTGTTGCAAGATGCAATAGTGATGCTGAAATAAAATGGATGATTTCTGTTCACTGGGCGCTTATAATTTAGGTGACTTGCAAAAGTTTGTCTCTATTAATGTTTGCTTAGAGCTGCCATTAGGCACACAAGTCAAGATAGCAGAGTCAGTGATCAATTTGTAATCTCCAGAAGGTGTTCCACCTCTTTTGTGTAAAATCATGAAATTAATATTACTTGTTAGTACTGTCATTAATAATAGCAGTGCTTCTTTATTGCATGTAGGGATTCACAGACAAGAAAACATTTTCACATATTTTACTTCATTGAGTGGCCTTATTTAAAAGAGTCACTAGACATTTCTAGGCCTTGTCCTGTCCCTGCATCTTGGGACACATGAATGCGTTATTTATGACCCATGGCTGTGGAAAAGAGTGTTTCAAAAATTTTAAAGAAAGAGTTAGGATTTCACATCACAGTATATTCCCTTTTTAAATCATGCATTTAACTTTTTAAGCATCCTTCCACGTATTTTCTCCCATTTGATCCTCATAAGTTTATTTTTATCATGAAGTATATTTACATATTATTCATATTTCCAGTTCTTCTCTCATCAAATGAAATCAACAAAACTTCCACAGGCATTGCATATCAATTTCTTATAACCCAATACTGTCAAAATCATTGCTCCACCTAACCTATCTCACCTACATTTCTATAATAATAGTTCACCATTCCAGATCCTTCCTTGGATTCTTACTCATGGATATGCATCAATAATTCTCAAATAATCTGTCTTGAAGATGGTGCTTTCCCCTTTTCTCTTTTAGTGAGAAATATAAAGATCTTTTTCCCCTACTTATATCTTGACAACTTCCTATTTTTAAAAAGAATAATTTTTAATAGCTATTTTTAAGCTTAAAAAAATATGCCATGTGGAGACCAAGTATGGATTTATTTTCTAGTGGACAGGCACAATCTTTCCTTACGTGGAAACTTCTTTAGCTAGCTATGGTATCTCTGCTGTGTTTGATTTATTTTGCCTCCTTCATTCTTAAAGAAATTTTTTTTTTAATATCTTTTCTTAAGAGAGGTCCAGTGACCAGGAACCTGCCCTGCAGTGTGGAGGACACTGATTCGATCCCTGGTCCAGTAAGATCCTACATGCCATGGAGTAACTAAACCCGTGTGTCTCAACTGCAGAGCCTGTGCGCTAGAGCCCTTAGGCCACATCTACTGAGGCCCATGTGCCTAGAGCCCAAGTGTCAGAACAAGAGAAGCCACCGCAACAGGAAGCCCACGCACCACAATGAAGACCCAGCACAGTCAAAAATAAAAAATAAATTTAAATAAATTTTTAAAAAAGAGTTCACAAAAAAAAAAAAAAAAAACAAATAAAAGAGTTCACTAAACTGACATAAAAAAAAGTCTCTTCTCCTGGAGAGAACATGATCATTCCATCATGGATAGAAGAGCTCCTAGTTATTATACTCTTCTATCTTCAGTTTAAACACAAAATAATAAATAACTCTGAATACTATGGTTTGTTATTTTTCTCCTATAGTTGATTCATATGATGCTTTCTAAATGTATCCCTGTGTTCCATGAAGCCTTATATATTGGATGAGCTCTTTTACGAACTGCACTAAAATCAGTGGAGTCATGATATGCATTAAAAAAAAAAATTCCATTGACACCACATATAATATCATTACATAATATCTCTATATGGTTTTCTGTTTATGCTTTGTTCTTTAAGTTTAATTTATCATTTCTTCTTTATAATTTTATATTTGAAACTATATCCAAGAAGTTCTGATTTACCTTACATATTCTTTTTTGCATTAAGTCCTAGGCATATATTCTATTTTATTCCTTCCTTTGTTTCTTCTTCCTATCCCTCTTCCTCCTTCTCTTTGTTTATTCCTCTTTTTTTGTTATTCTTTCCATTATTATGAGATTCTTCCTTTATTCTCCCTCCACTTTACCTTCTTTCTCACTTTATCATGGTTTCATGGTGATTTCTTTTCCTCTACCCCAGTGATTCTCAACAGCTTTGCCCTCAAATGACATTTGGTGGTATCTAGGGCTTCCCTGGTGGCTCAGAGGTTAAAGTGTCTGCCTGCAATGTGGGGGACCTGGATTCGATCCCTGGGTCAGGAGGATCCCCTGGAGAAGGAACTGGCAACCCACTCCAGTATTCTTGCCTGGAAAATCCCCTGGACGGAGAAGCCTTGTGGGCTACAGTCCACGGGGTCGCCAAGAGTCGGACACGACTTCACTTTCACTTTCAGTAACTTTTTTAGCTTCCCAGGTGGCACTAGTAGAGAAGAACCCTCCTGCCAATACAGAAGACACAGGTTCAGTCCCTGGGTTGGGAAGATCCCCTGGAGAATCCCATGAATAATGAAACCTGGCAGGCTACACCATCCATAGGGTCACAGAGATTTGAATCATGACTGAAGTGACCTAGCACTCATCCTGTGACTTATTGGGATTTCTCTAGTGGCTCAGAGGTAAAGAATCTGTCTGCAGTACAGAAGACCTGGTTTTGATCCCTGGGTTGGGAATATCTCCTGGAGAAGGCAATGGCTATCCACTCCAATATTCTTGCCTAGAGAATTCCATGGGCAGAGTAGCCTGGTGGTTTGCGGTCTATGGGCTCACAAAGAGTTGCACCTGGCCGATCGACTAACATACACACACACAATGACATTTTTGGTTGTCATGATTAGAAGACGGGTGCTGCTGGCATCTAATGTATAAAGACAAGGGAACCACCAGAACAAAGGATTATCCAGTTCAAAATGTCAGTAAAGTCAAGATTGAGAAATACATCTTAACCTTATCACCATTCAGTGTCCTATCCACAAACTACAGCTGCTTCTAGCTAACACTCCACTATTCCTTTTTAAACATTTTCAGTGTAGTTTTCTCAAATGTAGCATCCATTTGGTGAGTGTGTCTATACATAACACATAAAATGAAAGCTTCCATAAAACATTCAGGTTGGCATAAAGTTTTTATTTTTATGTATCATGTTTGCTGTCCTGAATCTATCCAGGTACTGATTTTAATGTGATAAAGCCACTGATTATTGGTATAGGACATAAAAGAAGACTGTTACACCATAAAATAAACATGCAAAAGTAAAATGAAGAGTTTAGAAAATCCATGCTTAGCCTCTGGTTCACTCCCTTTGCCCCTGAGTTATAAAAACTCTTGTGCTGGTATTTGGGGAGTATAAACCTGTCTGTCTCCCTATCTATAAGACCGCCTTTGAGCCCTAGATCTCATTTACTGTCATCCTCTGGCTGAGTAGGACTTTATAGTAATAATTCTGAATAAACATGTTTTCAAATAACATACCATGATAGTCTCTGACTCATTATCCTTGTGACTTAATCTCTTTCCCAGTCAACTACTGATTATGGTGGTTTAGTTGCTAAGTCATATACAAATCTTGTGTCCCCATGGACTAGCCTTCCAGGCCCCTCTGTCCATGGAATTCTCCAGGCAAGAACACTTGAGTTGGGTTGCCATTTCCTTTTCCAGGGAGTCATTCTGACCCAGTTATCAAACCTGAGTCTTCTGCACTGCAAGCAGATTCTTTACTGACTGGGCTACGAGGGAAGCCCTGCAACATTTTACATGGACTTGTCTGACACACCACATAATTACAAGGTCTTAATGAGAAAATTACCTGGACAAATAAAAGTTTGGTTTTTTTTTCTAATAAATATCCACATCACTTCTCTCTTTCATCATCTTCCATTATTTATTTTGGGACCAATAGAAATTTTCCACTTCTTTTTGACTTACAGCTGGGTCTTAGCATTTCCAGAATTTTTATTAGTATTTGTTGTCTCCAGTCTCTAACACTTTCTTCACTGTAAAACGTAATTGTTAAGTGTATTTATTTTAATGTTCTAGTCATTTCATTTCTTTCCCATGCACAGCTGCAAAGAAGCATTCACTTTTTTTCTCTATGTTCTTTCAAAAATGTCTCAAATCACCAACACTTTCCCTTAATCAACTATATAATACTTGATTTTTAGTGATGATTTTTAAAATTTTTCAGGTAGGTTTTCTGTGTGAATCCATAATTTTACACTTCTCCATAATGATTTTTCTTCCTTCTATAAAGATACTATTTCAGCAATGTTTTAATCTAGGACTTTTTTATTCCCAAACCAACAATCCTTTGTTCTATTATGATTGCAGTCTCTAAACATTTACTGGCTTTGCTTTTTCTTTTCTTTTCTTGACTTTTTCTTCTTTTTAAATCTTGACACTGCCTACATAAATTTCTCTTATCCTTTCTTGTTTTATCCCCACATCTATGTTTTACCTATGTGCTCTGTGCAATATTTCTATACTTTGGAATATTTATTTTTTCAGTAAAAACTGTTTTAATCTCATGTTTGCAAATTACTTCCATGTTCAACACAAACTTATTTAAGTATCTTATCAGTTCCTTAAAAAAGAATAGCTATTATAAAATACCATAGCTTTCATTTTATATTATAAAATATTATAGACTTGCTGCTTGCCAATTCAAAAATTATTTCCATCTTCTTCCCCCTTAATGACAGAATTTGTCTTCCAAAATGGTACAGAAAATGCCAAATGCTAGCTGTTCCAATCTTCAGATCTTCATTACAGCTAAGGATGCTTCATAAGTCATTTCTAGCCAGAGATGGATATGAGGGAGTCAGCTGAGAAGATTCTTGAAAAGGCCATCTTTTATAAAAATAGCAGAGAGATGTTGAGGAACCCCTTCTCACTGTCACTCTTCTAATCTTGGATATTATCTTGTGAAGAAATGATGCTTGGCACTAATGCTCCTTTGGCCACTGGGAGGTTTTGTACTCCAGAGCAGCAGAGTACAGTGCTGTGGGGGGAAAAAAAAAAAAAGCTTGGTTCTTATTGACATTGTTGTGCTTCAGAACAAATAATTTATGATGATACTTATGATGCTGGCAATAATGGCTGACAATTTTTGGAGGGTTGACTAAATGTCAAGCATTTTATACTCTTTACACATATTATCTAATTCTCTACATAACCCTAAGTGCTTTTAAGATCTATTTTACATCAGAGGAAGATAAAGAACAGAGGGGTTAAGTAGCTTGTCCATGGTCACAGACCTAGTCAGTGGCACAGCTGGAATTTGAGCCCTGACAGGCTGGCTCCATAGTTTATATTCATAACATTACGTTGCACTTTCTCATCAACCCGGGGGTCATCTGTTCCAGACTTTGTAGTACATGAGATAATTGTGTCTAAGCTGTATAAGGCACTGTCATCTAACACTCTTCTTTTAGTGAAAACTCCTTAACACAATGGTTCTTCAGTCTAGTACAGATGTCAGCTTTCCTACTCTACACACCTTAACTAATTAGTTCATTGGAAATCATATTCCCTAACGCAACTTCTATAAATGAGCCATCTTAAAGTCTGTCTTTCTACCTCTTTCTGTTACATATACTGTCTGCTACTTACCCATTTTTCTACTATCCTCCTTCTGTCACCCAATTCCACCTACTTTTGTACAATTGTTTTTGTTTTCTTCCTCCCTACATGTTACTTTCTGACTATTTTCCTTATTTCCTCATTCTTAAAATTCAGACAAACTATCTCCTTGGGAGGACATCTGGAGGGGCTCTCTCTTCATTGCTGGCTCTTCTCAGGTTCTTACATTTGTTTGTCTCTGACTACCTGGCCTTTTCCCCCATCTTTCACTACACAACTTCATCCTCATTACCCTTCATTCTATTTTCTGAAATTCTCATAAATTGTTTTCAGTAGCGTGCTATTAATAACCAGTGACGTCTTAAATGCAGGATCTATTTTATGTACTTACTTCTTTGTTATTTAGTGGGGAGGGTTTGCATCCCTAGAGAAGCCAACATCTGCCAAGAGCTCAGTGATGCCCACGGAGAAGGCAATGGCAGCCCACTCCAGTATTCTTGTCTGGAAAATCCTAGGGACAGAGGAGCCTGGTAGGCTGCAGTCCATGGGGTCGCAAAGAGTCGGACATGACTGAGTGACTTCATTTTCACTTTTCACTTTCATGCATTGGAGAAGGAAATGGCAACCCACTCCAGTGTTTTTGCCTGGAGAATCCCAGGGACAGGGGAGCCTGGAGGGCTGTCGTCTATGGGGTCGCACAGAGTCAGACACGACTGAAGCGACTTAACAGCAGCAGCAGTAGCAGCAGCAGCAGTGATGCCCATTAAAAGGAAAAACAAATGAGTGGACAAGTTAATGAGACTAAGAAATTTTCCTGCATTAATTTTAGCAGATGCTTCCAACTCCAACTTTTTCTCTCCCACGAAGAGTCCTAGCGCCCATCCGTTGTCCTTAGTTCTTTCTTATTATTTTATTTTCTTGTGTAGTGTCCTTTTTGTCCCCAGAAGCTATCCAGAGTTACTTTTACAAATGATACTTATTCTCTGGACCTAAAACCTTTTACCTGATTGTACCTTTGACTTAAATGATTTCCTGAGCTTCATCAGTAGCTGATCGTTAGATGTCCTCAGTGCAGCTATAATTCATCTCAGTTCTTAAATGAAAAGTGCCCATAGGCACTGCTTCATCCTCAAGCCAGTGAACAGGGTCTTTAGCCTTGGCCTATTGAGTGGAATCATCACCAAGTTCTCTGAACAGTATTGGTCCTTTTTACTTCTGATGTTGTCTCTATAAGAAATTCAATTTATCTTCTCTTCTAATGCTCATATCAAATTTCTTGTGTCCTAGATTTTGAATTGCAGCAAATATGTCCTTTGGTATATCTAATAGAATTAGTAATCAGAGTCCCTACCAAGTGATCTCTTGCCAGGCCTCTGCTCTTATCTCTCATGTCATTATTTTTCACAAATCTTCCCACAAAATGATTCGTCTCCATGCTAGAGATATTTTTGTATGTTGATCTTCTCTTCTTCCTCTTCCTCTTTTAAAGGACACTCATAAAGCCTGTTTTATTTCTTTCACTATCATCTTTTCCTTTTTTTTTTGTACTTCCTCTCTACTTTTTTTTTCTATCACAATTATTTGATTTTTTCTGTTTGTATTTTTTTCTAATATTATCAGTAGTTTTATTATGTAATAATTATAATTAATACTGCTACTATTATTTATGAAAAATCAATAGTAAGTCAGGGCTTTTTTAAAAAATATATATATTTATATGTGTGTTTGTGTATTTTAAACTTAGAATGGCTAAATAAAATTTTAAAATGAGAAAACTGAGATTTAATATTTAAGTAACTGACTCCAGACCATATCTGATGATAAATGTGTGTGAATGTATATATTTCACTTAGTTCTCATATTTAATGTACCTCATAACTGACCGATGAGATGTTATTTTCTTAGTGAGAAAACAGATCTGGTGAGACTGACCTGTAGACAGCATAATGAACACTGAGTGTTTAGTCACTCAGTTGTGCTCAATTCTGCAATGCCATGGACTGTAGCCCTCGGGCTCCTCTGTCCATGGGGATTGTCCAGGCAAGAAAACTGGAGAGAGTTGCCATTTCCTTCTCCAGGGGTTCTTCCCAATCCAGGGACCGGACCCAAGTGTCCAACATTGCAGGCATATTCTTTACCATCTGAGGCACCAGGGAAGCCCATACTGAACACTGGATAAATGTAAACATGTGGATACATAGAGTCCAGGAAATAGTTTCTGGCTGAAACTTGAGGATACAGATAATAGACATCCACTCCCATCTTGCATTTTTCTACCCATTATGAACCTGAAGTCAGATATGTAAACTTTGTATGTGGTACTACCTGCGATTCTAAAAAGTGAAGAAATCCTACTCAGCTCTTTAGGTGAAGTCTGAACTGACAGGGTGTGAGCATCAGCATAATTATACATTAATGTTCATTTTCTAAGAAGAGACTCCAAGGGTGTCTTGTTCCAAGGGTGTCACTTGCTCTGGGGTTTGGAGGAGTGGTTGTTAGATGGTAATTTAGGGGATTTAGGTGCTGGAGAAGGAAATGGCAACCCACTCCAGTAGGCTTGCCTGGGAAATCTCATGGACAGAGGAGTCTGGCCAACTACAGTCCAAAGGGTCACATGAGTCAGGCATGACTTAGCAACTAAACAACAAGGTGAAAATCCCAGAGTTCCCAAATATTAACTTTTATATTCAGCATCTTCATAGACTTAATGTACGTGGTTGCCTTATGACCATCAGAATTCTTTCAAGCCCACCTGTCTTTACTTTGCTTCCTGATATTTGTGACTTGTCTCAGCAATTCCCAACTTACTGTGACATTAGAGCATTATTTCAGTGGGTTAATTCTACTTTATTAAAATTTAATGGGGGTAAATTGCCTACTTACTTAATACATTATTGGGCTTCCCTTGTGGCTCAGCTGGTAAAGAATCCACCTGCAATGCAGGAGACCTGGGTTTGATCCCTGGGTTGGGAAGATTCCCTGGAGAGGGGAAAGGCCACCCACTCCAGTATTTTGGCCTGGAGAATTCCATGGATTGTATAATCCATGGGGTTGCAAAGAGTCGGACTTGACTGAGTGATTGTCACAGGTGCTTCTTCACAAAATATAATAGTGAAATTATAAATAGTTACTGAACGAAAAGGCCATATGTATCGCTGATCTTGTTCATGACACCAATTGTCTTGCTGTATCTCACTGTGCACACTGCTAACTGTACCCGTGAGAAGCAAGGCATGAGCTAAGGGGCTGGAAGAAGATTCATGGATGATAGGAACTGCAGATGCATTTATTCTTTCCTGGATGGTGCAGCAGCTGTAGCAGCAGACATAACACAACAAAAGTACACACAGCTCTTCAGGGCTTTTCCAGATGAAACTTATACAGGAGTACCACACAAAGTAACCTGCAACCAAGGGAGTACCTCATTATGTGCATGTGCAGTGCCATAAGTGAGCTCAGCTGTTACACAATCATGCGAAGTCATTATTTACAGAACATGGAGCAAGGGGCAATAGGGTACCAGAGTGTGGGGTGAGAGAGCCTGACTGGCATCATCTTGGTAATTTCTCTACATTCCACCCCATCAGGGTCCCTTGCCTCATAGTCTGCACACAGTCCATCTTCCGTGAAACATCCTCAGTGAGTAACTCTAACACTTGAAGTTATATCTTGCAACAGCAGTAGATGCTATGACAAGAGTTATATTCTCATCACATAGCAAAACCAACCCAATGCCAGGTATCATCTGGAACTCATGTGGTGGTACTGGCCCTCACAGGGCTAGAAGAGACACCTACTGCATGTGGAGTGCCTTTATCTTTCATGGCCAAATCCAGTTCACCTTCTGTCCTTGTGAAGTTACAGGAAAGCTTCCACAGGGGCAACTCTACCCCTGATGGGCTTTTTATTAAGGACCTGCAAAATCCCCAGAGGTGCTGGGCCCACCCCTTCAAGGAGGTGATTTTTGTGGCATATACAGCCCACACAGATGGTCTCAAATGCTTTCACAGTGTTCTAACTCAGCAAGAGAATCAGAGGTTAGAAGCATATCATAGGATACAGGCTTCATGTACTATTTTTACCCAGTCTACACGACAGGACACAGCCTAAATCTACATTATTTGGCCGCCCTAGCCATCAACGTATGCACTAGGACAGGGAAACTGCTCCAGCTTTCCATAATCAAAGCTTCATTCAGCACCAATGTCAATGAAGGCCATTACTCTCTGTACATTAGCTAGTGACCAGTGATTTGCAAGTTCTTTATAGGGCCTCCAGTCCTTGCCTGGACTTTTCAGGAGGGCAACTTGATCTGAGCCCCAAATCGCCTAGCATTCTGCAGACTTTGTCTCAATGAGGGGTGAGTGATTATAGATGTCAACCATTCTATTTTATCCCTAGAATATAGGATACTGTCCACCCCTGTGTCCCAAAGTCTCAAGAGAGACTCAAGAGTCATTCTGCCAAGGTTTCCCTTCCTTTTTCTGAAATTGCATACCCAAGTTAACCAACTTCACCTGAGTATACGGTCGATGTGTCACGAACTCAGTCACACTGGGGGCCCCTTGAGGATGTCCCCCCTGGACCATAGGCTGCTCATACTTCACTTTCTTCTGCACAGTGGGCCTTGCTGCCAAGAGGGGACCTGCAGTCTGATAACATCCACCATCACTGTTAATAACCGCCTCACTGTCAGAGTAACTGTGTTCTTCAGGGCCTTGCTCTAATGCCACTATACATTGCTCTAGTTCTTTCAAGCGTCTCTGCACATTGTGCACCAGTGTGGCATCACAAAGAGCAAGATCCATATTCACCTTCAGGGCAGTCAGGGAAATTCACCCCACGGTGCCAGTGGCCATCCGTGCCGCCTTGTTTGGCAAATGGGAACTCACCATCTGTAACATCTTTTCAATGCTATCTGGTGACCACTGCTTCCCAGTCTTCCACTGGAGCCCATGCCAAGAGAATCACAGCCACATGGTACCATATGCTATTTGGCGGCCACTGGCTTTCTCCATCCAGTGGAGCCTCAGGCTCCTCTGCCTGCCTGGTATCCTGAGGACTATGCCAGTTGTATTTCTGATCCTGTTTGTGACACCAGTTGTCTTTCTGTATCTCACTGTGCCCACTGTTGGCTGAACCCATGGTAGGGAAGGCGTGAGCTAAGATGCTGGAAGAAGTCTTGAGGAACTGTAGGAACTACAGGCCTGTTTATTCTCTCCTGTCTGGTGTATAGACATAGCAACAGGCATAACATAACACAACATATCCCTTCAGGACTTCTCCAGGTGAAGAGTATGCAGATGACTGCACAACGTAGTCTGAGACCAAGCGAGCAACTCGTGACACACATGCACAGTGCCATAAATGCTCTCAGCTGTTACACAATCACGCAAAGTCATTATTTACAGAACATGCGGCAAGAGGGCAAGGGAGTGTGTGGTGAGAGAGCCTAACTGGCGCCATCTTGCTGATTTCCCCACACCATAGTATAAAATTTGACCTGTTCAGCAATTAAAACAGTGCGGAAGTAAAAGCTGATAGGAACAAAAGGTTGCAGAAGGAAAATTAGGCCTGGAGTCAGCATGAAAGTTTCTGTATGGTTTACATTCTCATTAATAGGAGAGATGAGTGTCTGGGATCATGAACTGATTTATAATCTATATGGCATCTGACCTCCACTTAATACAAACTAGCACTCTATTAGCCCCTCATAACCATTTCTGAGATGATTTTAACCCTATATTACAAATCATTAAAAACTGTTGCTAACTGACATCTGGTAATATATTTCTGAGACAGGAAAAATCTTATTGTAGGATACATACTGCAGTGTATATGTGTGTGTGTGTGTGTGTGTGTGTGTGTGTATTTGGCTGTGCATGCCAGCTTTCTCTAGTAATGGAGAGTGGGGACTGCTTTTTGTTATGGTACATAGTCTCTAAGCTGTGAAGGCTTCAGTAATTGCAGCACACAGGCTCAGTAGTTGCAGCTTGCAGGCCCTAGAATGCAGACTTCTTATCTGTGGTACATGGGGTTAGTTGCTCCATGGCATGTGGAATCTTCCCTGACTAGAGATCAAACCCATGTCCCCTGCACTAGCGGTGGATTCTTAACCAGTGCACCACCATAAAAGTCCCCAAAATAAAAATGTTGAGTCTAGAATTTCATCTGAAAACAGCATCCACTATGAAACTGTTCATCTGAACATTTGGCACAGTGTACTCGCAGTGCCTTTTGTACTGTAATTTGTTTTTCCTGGATTTAGAAATATCTAGATGCAACACTGACCCTGAGACAGAGCCTGGAACACTTGGTTTGGCATCCAAAAGTTAGACCAGTAGCTTGCAATTGAACATCAATGTTACCCTATCACATGGGCTGCTCTGAAGTTGTCCTCTAAACTTATGTTTCTTCACATGACATTTTTCAATAGAAGACTATCTCCTAAGTGTGGTTAAATGTGTGATGTTTATCTAAAGACTATCTTAATAGTTAGGATTCACATAATTGAAAAGCATGGTGAAGATTTAGTGGTTTTTTGCTGTTTCCCACTGTAACATATATAGGAAATTTAAAATTCAAGAAGGAAACATTATGTACTAAAAATCATATAAAATGTTGGTAGAAGTCTGCTCAAGAGGGTTGAAAGAGCTCTTTCAGTTTTCAAGCAGTAAATTTACCCTCATTTCTTTAACAGTTGGATAAGTTCAGTTTTTCTCTTAAGGAGAAGCTACTATTGCTTTCTCCAAAATCTGAATTGGTTCTTGTCAGAGAGATATGAGGAAAAGGTGAAAAAATGAACAGAGTTCCAAAGATAATCACAGCCATTACAATTATCTGTTTACCAGAAATTCCTGGTTATAACATGGAATGGCAATGATAATAGTATTCAGCTTGGACATAGAGTAGGACAGCTTCAAAGTTTATAGAAATAAGGCAGCTAGCCAAAACAACTCAAACTCTTGGGATTGATCTACATATATATCTCTCTATCATCTATCTATCTGTCTATTATCTATCCGTCCATCTATGTTTGTATCTATTGATCTACTAATACCTATCTATATCCTTAATACATTTATGAACTAACAAGCAAGAGAGTCTTAAGAATGATGAAAGATAGAAATCCACAAATTAAAGACATCAAAAGAACATCAAGCAGTATATATATAAGAAAAAAATCTCCAAACACTTCCTCATTAAGCTATAAAACACACAAAAAAGAGAAAATCAAGGAGTAAGCATAAAGGAGAGAGAGAGAGTATGACTAGTTTTAAAGAAGCAAGAATGACAGGTGACTTATCACCACCAAAGAGAAGCAAGAAAATAAGAGAATGAGGTACTGGGTGAATATAACTCTTTCATATCTGATAAATACAATGACTTGAATAGAGGAAGTCTTGAGTTCAAAGTCCTTGAATTAAGCCACGGTGCTATTATGCCTTTATTTCAGCCAAAGGCAACCAAATATGAAATTTACTAATGAAGGAAAGAAGGATGATGACTTTTATCATTGGCTGTAAGACTTTAACACTGCATTTATTCTCTTTCCCTCAGGATTAACACTTCTCCTACCTTTATCATTTTTGTCTGTACCAAATTTCTACTCAATTTCCCTTAGTTTGGATTTTGAGTAATCACTCATTTATTTCTATTTATCACCATCTTCTTCCTTTGTATCAATAACTTATTAGCAGTTATTTCTCATGATGCAGTAAGAGGTGATCTGTGCTCTTCAAGTCAACAGTGATTAACACATGCCAATGCCACTATTTGTCATCTTATCACTAGAAAAATAAATCCCATGTAATATATTTAATATTTCCTATAATCTCACTACAGATTCTTTAAAAAAAAAAAAAAAACACAAGCTAAATTTATTCTTTTAACCTGCAAAAGGAAAATATAAATTAAAAAATAAAACAGTTTTTCCCACCACACAATGCTTTTAGGGACATTACCTAACCTGATCCTCATAATAATCTATCCTGTGAACCAGATGTTGTCTTTATTTTCATTTGATCAGTTAAAACATTGACTTCAGAGAGTTACATAATTATCCCAAGTCACACAATAATTGAATTAAAGTTAAAACTTAAGCCATTTGAGTAAAAATTCCATATACTTTTTAACCTACCAGTGAAACTCCTTGATTTATGTTCAAGGAGTTGGTTTTCTAAGGAACAGTCAACATATAAAAATTACAAGCTTCAGTAGTTTTTTTCCAGAAACTTAGAAATGGAACTTGTATTAATATTATAGCTCTCCCCCTCCTACTTATAAATGCAACAAGCTGATTATTATGATGATACTTCATTCCACTAAGAACTGAAATAGGACAATGAAATCATGATACTTCGCACTTATATAGCACTATTCATCTTTTGAGCTCTTTGCAAACAGTAATTAATTAAATCAGGGCAACAGAGAGTTCATTGTTCAGGTGATGCACACTTTAAAAAAAAAATAATTTCAAAATTAAGATGCAGATGGAAAGTGACTACTTGATATCCAGACGGAAATTGTACAAGGTGTGGTAGTAAGGGATGAGAAGACATTTTAGGAAGCCAAAACCTCTTCTTCTGAGTTGTCAATAAAATCAGCCTTTGAATACAAGCTGCTGTCTTGTGAATTATAAGGGAATTTCAAATAGGGCAAGAAATGGAAGCTAGTGGAGTGAAAAGAAAGATCAGATAAGAAAAGTAAACTCTATGTTGAATTCCACTGCTAGCAGATAGTCCTTAAGATGGGAAAAGTAATGATTTGATTATCAAAGAAGGAGAAAATGCAGCTCATTTGCTTTTGTGTTACCTAAAGTTTCTCCCTTGAATCTATTGTTCAGCAAAATGTGTCCTGGTGACTGAATGGGACTGCTGATTGCTCTCTTCTTAGGAAGACAAGTTGGGGCAGGTAGGGACAAAGAAAAAAAAATCAGCCTCAGACTCATGATTTTTTTTCTTTCCTTTGATTCAGACTACTCCAAAAAGTAGCCATGAGGCCAGGTCATTTGTCTTCAGAATTACTAAATGATAATCATTCCTCATCATGCTCTATTACAACAAAACACAAGACTCATCATGATTGACATTTATAAAACGATATACATTTTTTCCCTTCTCAAATAGTTGGCTCTAGTTTTATACATTTATCTTCTTGGTTCAATACCAGAGGCATCATAAAAATACTAAAACATAATCAAAATTCTCATCTTTATTGCACAATTTGTCGGTAATTAGTAGGAATTCCAATAGTGATAGTGTCTTTGTCTCTACAACAATTGTTATAGAAAAATGGGATTTTGGTATTGGAACTTCTGTCTCTCTGCCCAGGGCTGAGCAACCAAGACTCATAATGTAGTTCAAATTCTAGCTCTGCAATTTACTAACTGAATGATGATAGTAGGCAAGTATCCTGATTTTTCTGACATTCAACTTCTCCACATATGAACTGGAGACCAGGTGTCATTTAACCATGACATTTATTTAAAGCTCTGCATTACATGTGACAGTACAAACATGGAAGACAATTTCTCCTCTTTAGGGGCTCACAATTTGATGGAAATGACAAATAAACAAACACATCAAAACATGGTTCAGTAAACTGTTACTGGGTTCTACAAAGCCCAGAGGAGGTAACTCTGAACTGAAGTAGAAGGTGAACTAAAGGTATGCCAACAGATATTTAACAATCAGCTTATGCTTTATATACATGTTTGCTTTTATTATGATTCTTACTGATACAAAAGATATACAGTAAACCATAAGAAAAAAAAAAAGTTTACCAAAAATTTCTTAAGTTCTTTGATTCTAAGAGGAGAACCTACCACCCCAAATGAACCTCTTTGGCATTAGGATTACCTTGTCTGTTAACTGCAGGTTTAAAATGAGTAAAAGAATGGATGATAGAGTAATAAGAAGACTAAAAGAAGAATGATAGAGTCCTGTATAACCAAGATTCTAAGAGAGATACAAAAGTGATAGCATAGGAAGAGAAGAGAAACAAGAGAGAAGAGACAAGTGCCTGTGGACGGGAACCCAGAGAAAAAAGGAGACTGTATGAGCAGACATCTCTCTGTTCTGGGGAGTAAGCAGTTAGAAGCACAAATAGGTTGCTTCAGTCCTGGGGTACCCTGTGGGGCAAATGAGCACTCCTGGCTGTTAGAGTACTATTTGGATAATCTGAATGCCGTGGGAAGCCTAATTCCACACATGAGGAACTCATGCACATGCTTGGCCTTAAGGCAGGGCGGAAAGACCTATACTCTAGCAGCTGCCGAACTGCTAGAACCTGAACAGACCCACATCAAGAAATATCATAATCAAAATGACAAAAGGTAAAGAGGAATTCAAAAATCAGAAAGATAAAAATAAAGCCACACAAGGGAACCCTTAGGAGGCTATCAGTTGATTTCTCTGGAGAAACTTAGCAGAATAGAAAAGAGTGTCATGATATAGGCATCATATATGCAAAGTCCTGAAAGGGGAAAAATCTGCAACCTTGGATTTTCTAACTAGAACAATTATTATTTAGAATAGAAGGAGAGATGAAGAACTTCTCAGGCAACAAAAATTAAAGCAGTTCATCAATAATAAATAAATGATAAATGGTCTTCTCTAGATGGAAAAGAAGTAAGAATCTATAGAAAAGGAGACTTCCACTAGCAAAGGCAAATGTATAGTAAGGAATGAAGATCAACCACTTATATAAGTCATTACCAAGGTTAAAAGACAAAATGATTGAAAAAGCAATCATAACTACATTAAATACTTAGGTTTAAGCATAAGGCTGTAAAATATGACATATGACATATGACATATGACATATGACATATGACATATGACATATGACATAACTACATTAAATACTTAGGTTTAAGCATAAGGCTGTAAAATATGACATATGACATTAAAAGCACAAAACATGGAGGAAGCAGATAAAAAGTACAGATCTTTTAGAATGTGTCTGAACTTAAAGGACTATCCACATAAAAATGAGTAGATAGGGCAACATATATAAACCCTATAGTAACCAGAAATAAAAAACCTACAGTAAATACACACACACACACACACAAGAAACAGATAAAAAGGAAAATCATCAAACTTCAAAGAAAGAAATTAAAAAAAAAATGAACAAAGAGCTACTAAAATAACTGGAAAACAAGTAAGAAAATGGCATCAAGTACATACCTATTAGGGCTTCCCTGTTGGCTCAGTGATAAAGAATCTACCCGTCAAGGCAGGAGACACACATTTGATCCCTGAGTCAGGAAGATTCCCTGGAGAAGGAAATGGCAACCCACTCCTGTATTCTTGCCTAAGAAATCCAATGCACAGAGAAGCCTACGGGATTATAGTCCCTGGGGTTGCATAAGAGTCAGACATGACTTAGTGACCAAACAACAATAACATACCTATTAATTGTTACTTTAAATGTCAGCAGGTTAGATGCTCAAGTCAAAATCAAAATGGGTGGCTGATTAGATAAAATGAAAGCAAAACCCAAAGAAAAAACAAGAAAAATTGTATTGTTGTATACTGCTTAGATGGCTGGATGGCATCACCGACTAGATGGACATGAGTCTGAGTAAACTCCAGGAGTTGGTGATGGACAGGGAGGCCTGGTGTGCTGTGATTCATGGTGTCACAGAGTCGGACACGACTGAGCGACTGAACTGACTGACTGACTGATACTGCTTAGAAGAAACTCACTTCAGAGATAAAGACACACATAGACTGAGAGTGTTGATAAAGATGTTTGATGCTTGAAATGACAATGAAGTGAGGGTAGTGCTACTCATATTAGGTAAAACAGACTTTAAAATAAAAGTAACAACAAAAGAAAAGATTATTTAAAAATAAAGGGATTGATAGAAAAAGAAGATATCACTCTTACTAACGCATATGCCCCCAACACAGAGACACATAATATATAAAACAAATACTAACAGACAAAAAAGAAAGAAAATGAAAATAACACAGTAGTAATACAGGAATTTAATACCTTACTTACATAGATGGACAGATCACCCAGATAGAAAATCAATAAGGCAACAGTGGTTTTAAATGACACAATAGACCAATTAGACTTAATAGATATCTGCAGGACATTTCATCCAAAACCAGTAGAAAATATATCTTTAAAGAGTAAATAGAGCTTTATCCACGATATGCACTTTCTAGGCCACACAATAAGCCTTAATAAATTTAAAAGAATAAGAATTTACATGTAAATCCATGGCTGATTCATGTCAATGTATGGCAAAAACCACTACAATATTGTAAAGTAATTAGCCTCCAACTAATAAAAAATAAATAAATAAATAAATAAGAATTGCATCAAGCATTTTTTTCTCAACCAAAACTGTATGAAAGAATAAATCAGTTTAAAAAATAAGACTGGGAAAATAATATATGGAAATCAAACTACATGCTACAAAAGCAAATAAAACCAACCAACCAACCAACCAACTAATAGGTCAATGAGGAAAGCAAAGAAAAAATCAGAACAGCAGTTCAGTTCAGTTCAGTTCAGTTGCTTAGTCATATCTGACTCTTTACGACCCCATGGATTGCAGAATGTGATGGCTTCCCTGTCCATCACCAACTCCCGGAGCTCGCTCAGACTAATGTCCATCGAGATGATAATGCCATCTAGCCATCTCTTGCTCTGTTTTCCCCTTCTCCTCCTGCCTTCAATCTTTCCCAGCATCAGGGTATTTTCAAATGAGTCAGTTCTTTGCATCAGGTGGCCAAAGTATTGGAGTTTCCACTTCAGCATCAGTCCTTCCAAAGGAAGGATTGACTGGTTTGATCTCCATACAGTCCAAGAGCCTCCTAAGAGTCTTCTCCAACACCATAGTTCAAAAGCATCAATCCTTCAGCACTCAGCTTTCTTTATAGTCCAACTCTTACAACCATACATGACTACTAGAAAAACCAAAGCTTTGACTAGATGGACCTTTGTTGGCAAAGTAATGTCTCTGCTTTTTAATATGCTGTCTAGGTTAGTTGTAGCTTTTCTTCCAAGGAGCAAGTGTCTTTTAATTTCATGATTGCAGTCACCGTCTTCAGTGATTTTGGAGCCCAAGAAAATAAAGTCTGTCACTGTTTCTTTTGTTTCCCCATCTATTTGCCATGAAGTGATGGGCCAGATGGCATGATCTTAGTTTTTTGAATGTTGAGTTTTAAGGTAACTTTTTCATTCTCCTCTCTCACTTTCATCAAGAGGCTCCTTAGGTCCTTTACACTTTCTGCCACAAGGATGGTGCCATCTGCCTATCTGAGGTTATTGATATTTCTCCTGGTAATCTTGATTCCAGCTTGTGACTCATCCAGCCCACCATTTCGCATGATGAAATCTGCTTATAAGTTAAATAAGCAGGGTGACAATATATAGCCTTGATGTACTTCTTTCCAGATTTGGAACCAGTCTGTTGTTTCCTGTCCTGTTCTAACTGGTGCTTCTTGACCTGCATACAGATTTCTCAGGAGGCAGGTAAGGTGGTCTGGTATTTTCATCTCTTGAAGAATTTTCCACAGTTTGTTGTAATATACACAGTCAAAGTCTTTGGCATAATCAATAGAGCAGACATATATATATATATATATATATATATATATATATATATATATATATATATATATATATATATATAGGAATTCTTTTGCATTTTTTATGATCCAATGGATGTTGGCTATTTGATTTCTTGTTCTGCTGCCTCTTCTAAATCCAGCTTAAATATCTGGAAATTCTCAATTCACATACTGTTGAAGTCTGGCTTGGAGAATGTTGAGCATTACTTTGCTAGTGTGTGAGATGAGTACAATTGTGCAGTAGTTTGAACATTCTTTGGCAGTGCCCTTCTTTGGGATTGGAATGAAAGCTGACATTTTCCAATCCTATAGCCACTGCTCAGTTTTCCAAATTTGCTGGCATATTGAGTACAGCACTTTAACAGCATCATCTTTTAGGATTAGAAATAGCTCAACTGGATTTCCATCATCTCCACTAGCTTTGTAGTGATGTTTTCCAAGGCCCACTTGACTCCATATTTATGTTGTTTTCTTTTCTTCTTCTTTTTTTTAATCAGTATGAAAAATCAGAATGCATTTCCAAATAAATGACAGTGGAAACACAAGACTCAAAAGCTTGTGGAATGAAAAAAAAAAAAAAAGTAAATAAAAGAAAGAAGTTTGTAGAGATAATGCCTTCTTCTTCCTTAAGAAACAAGAAAAATTTCAATTAAACCACATACCATGTACAGGAATTAGAAAGATAGCAATTAAAATTAAGAGTCCATAGAAGGAAGGAAACATTAAATATCAGAGATAAAATAAATTAAATAGAGATAAAAACTGTAGGAAAGATCAATGGAACGACAATCTGGTTTTTGAAAAAAATAAACAAAATTGATAAGACTGTAGTTCAGCTCAGCAAGAAAAAAGAGAAGACCCAAAATTAAAAAGTGAAAGAAGAAAAATAACAATGGATGCTATAGAAATACAAAAAATCACAACAATATTATGAACATTTATCCTGCCAATGAACTGGACAACTTAGAAGAAATAGGCAAGTTCTAGAAACACACAAAATGCCAAGACTTAAGAAACTGAGAATTTTACTACAAGTGAAATTACATTTATATTAAAAGAAACTCTCAGGAAATAAAAGTCTCTGATGGTTGGCTTCATAACGAATTCTATCAAACATATAAGGAAGAACTAGTAACTAACCTTCTCAGGGTATTTCAAAAAATTGAAGACAATGGAGCACTCCATAATTCATTCTAGGAGGCCACCATTACCCTGATACCAAAACCAGAAAAAGACACTAAAAAACAAACAAGGAAATTCCAAGCCAATATCTCTAATTAATATAGATGCAAAAACTTCAATAAAATTATTATCAGCTTAAATTCAATAACATATTAGAAGGATCATACACAATAATCAAATTGGGTTTATACCAAGGAATGTAACAATGGTTCACAATTCACAAATAAAACAATGTGGTACACTACATTAATAAAAACAAGGATAAAAATCACATGATCAACTCAATAGATTAAGAAAAAACTTTTGAAAAATTTAGCATCCATTTAGGATAAATACTGTCATCAAATTTGGTACAAAGAAAACATATATCCACACATATGTATGCATTATAAGACACTTCAATTGCGTCTGACTCTTTGAGACCTTGTGGACTATGGCCATCTGTGCATTTCTGTCGATGGGGATTCTCCAGTCAAGAATATTGGAGTGTGTTGCTATGCTCTCCTGGAGGGATCTTCCCAGTGAACCCACACCTCTTATTTCTCCTGCACTGGCAGGCAGGTTCTTTACCACTAGTGCCATCTGTATCTCAACAAAATGAAGACCATTTATGAGAAATCCAAATCTTATATCATTTGTTGTTGTTATTTAGTTGCTAAGTCTTGTCTGACTCTTTTGCAACCCCATGGACTGGAGCCTTCCAGGCTCCACTTTCCATGGGATTCCCAGGCAAGAATACTAAAGTGGGTTGCATTTCCTTTTCCAGGACATCTTCCTAACCCAGGAATAGAGCCCATGGCTCTTGCTTTGTCAGGCAGATTCTTTATCAATGAGCCACCACAGAACATCACATTCAATGGTAAAAACCTGGAAGGCTTTCCTCTAAATTCAGGAACAAGACAAGGATGCCCACTTTCAATATTTCTATTTAACATTGTATTGGAAGTCATAACCATGGTGATTGGATAAGGAAAAAAGTAATAAAAGGAATTCAAATTAGAAAGGAGGAATGAAAAATGTCACTATTTGCAGATGACCTGATACTTTATATATATAAAACCTTAAAATTTACTTTATATATAAAACCCTAAAAGTTTAGTCTTAGAACTAAAAATGAATTCATCAAAGTTGCAGGATAAAAGATTAATATAGAGAAATTAGTTGTTTTCCTATAAAACAAATATGAAATATCAGAGAAGTTAAAAAAAAAAAAATCTTGTTTAGAGTTACATCAAAAAGGGTAAACTACCTAGAAATAAACATGACTCACTGATGATAAAAAGGCCTGTAGTCTGAAATCTGTAAAATATTGATGGATGATATTGATAATCATACTTAAATGGAAAATTATTCCATGTTCATGAATTGGAAGAATTGATATTTTAAATGGTGCATACTACCCAATTAATGTCCAGATTTAATGTAATATTTCTCAAAAGACCCATGTCATTTTTCACCAAACAAGAACAAATAATCCTTAAATTCATAGAGAACTACACAATACTGCAAGTTGTCAAAGTAATCCAGAGAAAATAGAACAAAACTGGTGATATCACCCTCTCAAGCTTCAGAATATACTGCAAAGCCACAGTAAACAAAACAGTGTGGTGTTGGCAGAAATAAAGGCAAATAGATCAGTCAAACAGAAAAGCAAGCCCAGAAATAAGTTCACATATCTATATTAAATTAATCTACCACAAAGAAGGCAAGAATATACAATGTAAAATAGATAGTCTTCTCAATAAGTGGTGATGAGAATTCTTTAGTTATAGGGAAAACTATAGATTAGAATATTTCCCCTCACTGTATACAAGCTAAACACAAAGTGGATTAAAGACCTAAATGTAGGGCCTGAAACTCTAGAATTCCTAGAAGAGAACACAGGTAGAACACTCTTTGTCATAAATTGCATCCATATATGTAAGACTGACACTGGAAAAAGTATGAATACCTTATTTATAGCAGTAGTTAAATGTGAATGTGTATTCATGAAACATATTATTCAATAAGCTGACTAATTTCAATGATAGTTATGACCTTAAAAATAAATATTTCAAAAATATGACTCAGTGAGAAGTATAAATTTGAGTACAGGTATTGGAGAAAGAAATGGCAACCCACTCCAGTACTCTTGCCTGGAGAATCCCCATGGAAAGAGGAGCCTGGTGGGCTAGTCCATGGGGTCGCAAAGAGTCAGACACAAATGAGCGACTTCACTTACTTACTTATTAGAGCACTGTCAAACAAATTGGGTCTTAGTTTAGACTGAACCGGAGAAATAAACTAAAAATGAGATGTCTTTTTAAAAAAAGTCCTAATCAGAATGGTCAGTATTTTTAATCCTTTAAAAATAATGCTAAATTATACATCTCTGCATGTAACAAAATGGGTATTTTAAGCATTAAATTTTCTCTGTCTTGAGCTGCAAAAGGAAATGAGTGGGCTGCTGAACTACACAGCCTAGTTTGCTGTCCCTTCAGTGAGGGCAGAGCCACACGATGTTCAGTGAGCACAGTAAATACAGTTCTAGAGGTTACAGAGCACTCGAGCACCTCAGATCACTGTCTATGCATGGTAAACCTTTGTACTTTACTCTGAAAAAAAAATGGTAAACTAAAAAAAAAAAAAAAAAAAAAGAACTAAAAATGAAGAAGAGAGAGAAAGAAAATCAAAAGAAACAAAAATAGGACATAATTAAATCTAAAATATTTTGCACAATGAATACAAGGATAAGCAAAATGAAAAGACAACCTATAGAATGGGAGAAACCAGTTATAAGTGATACGACTTTTAACAAAGCGTTATAGTCTAAAATATATAAACAGAGCACACAACTCAATATAAAAAATCAAATATTTGTTCTAGCTCTGTGAAGAATACCTTTGGCAGCTTGATAGGGATTGCATTGAATCTATGGATTGCTTTGGGTAGTATACTCATTTTCGCAATATTGATTCTTCCAATCCATGAACACGGTATATTTCTCCATCTGTTTGTGTCCTCTTTGATTTCTTTCATCAGTGTTTTATAGTTTTCTATGTATGGGTCTTTTGTTTCTTTAGGTAGATATACTCCTAAGTATTTTCTTCTTTTTATTGCAATGGTGAATGGTATTGTTTCCTTAATTTCTCTGTTTTCTCATTGTTAGTGTATAGGAATGCAAGGGATTTCTGTGTGTTAATTTTATATCCTTCAACTTTACTATATTCATTGATTAGCTCTAGTAATTTTCTGGTAGAGTCTTTAGGGTTTTCTATGTAGAGGATCATGTCACCTGCAAACAGCAAGAGTTTCACTTCTTCTTTTCCTATCTGGATACCTTTTATTTCTTTTTTGCTCTGATTGCTGTGGCCAAAACTTCCAAAACTATGTTGAATAGTAGTGATGAGAGTGGGCACCCTTGTCTTGTTCCTGATTTTAGGGGAAATGCATTCAATTTTTCACCATTGAGGGTAATGCTTGCTGTGGGTATGTCATATATTTGTATGGAAATACAAAAAACCTCGAATAGCCAAAGCAATCTTGAGAAAGAAGAATGGAACTGGAGGAATCAACCTGCCTGACTTCAGGCTCTACTACAAAGCCACTGTCATCAAGACAGTATGGTACTGGCACAAAGACAGAAATATAGATCAATGAAGCAAAATAGAAAGCCCAGAGATATATCCATGTACCTACAGACACCTTATCTTTGACAAAGGAGGCAAGGATATAGAATGGAAAAAAGACAATCTCTTTAACAAGTGGTGCTGGGAAAGCTGGTCAACCACTTGTAAAAGAATGAAACTAGAACAATTTCTAACACCATGCACAAAAATAAACTCAAAATGGATTAAAGATCTAAATGTAAGACCAGAAACTATAAAACTCCCAGAGGAGAAAATAGGCAAAACACTCTCTGACATAAATCACAGTAGCATCCTCTATGACCTACCTCCCAGAATATTAGAAATAAAAGCAAAAATAAACAAATGGGACCTACTAAAACTTAAAAGCTTCTGCAAAATGAAGGAAACTATAAGCAAGGTGAAAAGACAGCCTTCAGAATGGGAAAAAATAATAGCAAATGAAGCAAGAGACAAAGAATTAATCTCAAAAATATACAAGCAACTCCTGCAGCTCAATTCCAGAAAAATAAATGACCCAATCAAAAAATGGGCCAAAGAACTAAACAGACATTTCTCCAAAGAAGACATACAGATGGCTAACAAACACATGAAAAGATGCTCAGCATCACTCATTATCAGAGAAATGCAAATTAAAACCTCAATGAGGTACCATTACACGCCAGTCAGGATGGCTGCTATCCAAAAGTCTACAAGCAATAAATGCTGGAGGGGGTGTGGAGAAAAGGGAACCCTCTTACACTGTTGGTGGGAATGCAAACTAGTACAGCCATTATGGAGAACAGTGTGGAGATTTCTTAAAAAACTGGAAATAGAACTGCCATATGACCTAGCAATCCCACTCCTGGGCACACACACTGAGGAAACCAGATCTGAAAGAGACACATGCACCCCAATGTTCATCGCAGCACTATTTATAATAGTCAGGACATGGCAGCAACCTAGATGTCCATCAGCAGACAAATGGATGAGGAAGTTGTGGTACATATACACAATGGAATATTACTCAGCCATTAAAAAGAATACATTTGAATCAGTTCTAATGAGATGGATGAAACTGGAGCCCATTATACAGAGTGAAGTAAGCCAGAAAGATAAACACCAATACAATATCCTAACACATATATATATGCAATTTAGAAAAGTGGTTACAATAACCCTATATGCAAAACAAAAAGAGACACAGATGTACAGAACAGACTTTTGAACTCTGTGGGAGAAGGCGAGGGTGGGATGTTTCGAGAGAACAGCATCGAAACATGTATATGATCAAGTGTGAAACAGATCGCTAGCCCAGGTTGGATGCATGAGACAAGTGCTCAGGGCTGGTGCACTGAGAAGACCCAGAGGGATGGGGTGGGGAGGGAGGTGGGAAGGGGGATCGGGATGGGGAATACATGTAAATCCATGGCTGATTCATGTCAATGTATGACAAAAACCACTACAATATTGTAAAGTAATTAGCCTCCAACTTATAAAAATAAACGGGAAAAAATAAAAATAAAAAAAATTATTCTAAATTCAAAAAAATAATAATAACAAAAGACTAAACTCTTGGATGAAAAAAAAAAATCAAATAAGCAATCCAATCAAAAAATTGATCAAAGTCTTGGATGAACATTTTTCCAAAGAAGATATACAGATTGCTAACAAGCACAAGAAAATGTGCTCAGCATCACTAATCAACAAAGAAATTCAAATCAAAACAACACTGTGATATCACCTCATAAGTTTTGTATTAGCTATCTTCAAAAAGACCACAAATAACAATTCCTAGTGAGGATGTTGAGAAGAGGGAATAATTATAAACTGTTTGTGGAAATATAATGGTACATCCATGGTGAAATATATATATATATATATATATATATATATATAGAGAGAGAGAGAGAGAGAGAGTCCTCAAAACATTAAAAAGGGAACATAATATGATCAAGTAATTACATTCGTGGTTATATATCCAGAAAACGTGAAAGCACTAATTCAAAATATACATATACAAAAATGTCCATAATGGCACTAATTGCAATAACCAAACCATAGAAGCCCCAAGCATCCATTAATAGATGGATGATTTACAAGACGTGGTGTATATGCAAAAGGGAATATTCAGTTCAGTTCTGTCGCTCAGTCGTGTCTGACTCTTTGCGACCCAGTGAATCACAGCACGCCAGGCCTCCCTGTCCATCACCAACTCCCGGAATTTTACTCAAACTCAAGTCCATCGAGTCGGTGATGCCATCCAGCCATCTCATCCTCTGTCATCCATTTCTCCTGTCCCCCAATCCCTCCCAGCATCAGGGTCTTTTCCAATGAATCAACTCTTCACATGAGGTGGCCAAAGTACTGGAGTTTCAGCTTCAGCATCAGTCTTTCCAATGAACACCCAGGACTGATCTCCTTTAGGATGGACTGGTTGGATCTCCTTGCAGTCCAAGGGACTCCCAAGAGTCTTCTCCAACACCACAGTTCATAAGCATCAATTTTTCTGTGCTCAGCTTTCTTCACAGTCCAACTCGCACATTCATACATGACTACTGGAAAAACCATAACCTTGACTTGACGGACCTTTGTTGAAAAAGTAATGCCTCTGCTTTTTAATATGCTGTCTAGATTGGTCATAACTTTCCTTCCAAAGAGTAAGCATCTTTTAATTTCATGGCTGCAGTCACCATCTGCAGTGATTTTGGAGCCCCCAAAAATAAAGTCTGACACTGTCTCCCTATCTATTTCCCATGAAGTGATGGGACCGGATTCCCTGATCTTAGTTTTCTGAATGTTGAGCTTTATACCTACTTTTTCACTCTCCTCTTTCACTTTCATCAAGAGGCTTTTCAGTTCCTCTTCACTTTCTGCCATATTACTCAGCCATAAAAGGGTATTATTTCTGCTATTTCCAGCAATGTGACCGCATCTAGGGAGTATTATGCTTACTGAAATATCAGACAGAGAGAGACATTGTATGACATCACTTGTATGTGGAATCTATAAAAAATAATATAAATGAATGTAAATAGCAAAATAAAAACAGACATAGAAAACAAGCTAGTGATTACCAGTGTAGAGGCATATTGAAATTGTGGCATTATGGCATACAAAATGTTATGCATAAAATTAAAAATAAGCATCAAGGATATATTGGATGGCATGGAGAATTACAGTCAAAACCTTATAAGGATGTTAAATGGATTATAAATTGTAACAATACAGAATCATGCTGTTGTACTCCAAAATTAATGTAATATTATAAATCAAATATACTTTAACCAAATTATAAAAGAAGTGATAGACATGGGAGAAGCTCAGAAAGCAACATAGCAGTTCCTTTTCTAAGGGACATCTACTTTAACGATCTGGATAACCATGATGGTATGGTCACATAGAGCTGGACATCCTAGAGTGTGAAGTCAAGTGGGCCTTCGAAAGCATTAGTAAGAACAAAGCTAGTGGAGCTAATGGAATTCCAGCTGAGCTATTTAAAATCCTAAAAGATGTTATTGTTAAAGTGTTGCACTCAATCATGTCAGCAAATTTGGAAAACATAGCAGTGGTCACAGGACTAAATGAAGTCAACTTTCCTTCCAGTCCCAAAGAAGGACAATGTCAGAGAATGTTCAAACTACTGCAAAATTGTGCTCATTTCACATGATAGTAAGGTTATGCTCAAAATTTTTCAAGCTAGGCTTCACCAGTATGCGAAACTAAGAATTTTCAGATGTACAAACTGGATTTCAAAGAGGCAGTAGAAGCAGAGATCAAACAGCCAATATTTAATGGATTGTGGAGAAAGCAAGGGAGTTCAAGAAAAATATCTGCTGCTACACTGACTATGCTAAAGCCTTTGACTGTGTGAATCACAACAAACTGGAAAATTCTTAGAGAGATGGGAGTACCAGACCACCTTAGCCTGTCTCCTATGAAACCTGTATGTGGGTCAAGAAGCAACACTTAGAGTCAAACATGAAACAACAGACTTGTTCAAAATTGGGAAAGGAATACAAGAAGGCTTTATATTGTCACCCTGCTTATTTAACTTATACGCAGAGTACATTGTGTGAAATACTGGGCTGGATGAATCACAAGCTGGAATAGTTTACCTGCAGAAATATCAACAACTTCAGATATGCAGATGATAGCACTCCAATGGCAGAAAGTAAAGAGGAACTAAAGAGCCTCTTGAGAATGAAAGAGTAGAGTGAAAAAGTTTGCTTGAAACTCAACATTCAAAAAACAAAGATCATGGCATCTGGTCCCATCATTTCATGGCAAAAATAAGGGGAAAAAGTGGGAGCAGTGACAGATTTTCTTGGGCTAAAATCACTGCAGACAGTGACTGCAGCCTGAAATTAATAAACAAATAAATTAAATAAAACACTTGCTCCTTGGAAGGAAAACTATAATAAACCTAGAAAGCGTATTGGAAACCAGAGACATCACTTTGCCAACAAAGGTTCATGTAGTCAAAGCTATGTTTTCTCCAGGTGGCGGAGACAGTAAAGAATCTGCCTGCAGTGCAAGATACCCAGGTTCAATCCCTGGGTTGTGAAGATCCCCCAGAAGGTAATGGCAGCCCATTCCTGTGTTCTTGCCTGGAGAATCCCATGGGCAGTAGAGCCTGACAGGCTATAGTTAATAGGGTTGCAGAGTTGGACATGACTGAACGTCTAACACACATGGTTTTCCCAATAGTCATGTACAGCTGTGAGAGTTGGACCCATAAAGAAGGCTGAGCATGGTAGAATTGATGTTTTTGAACTATGGTGCTGGAAAAGAATCTTAAGAATCCATTGGACAGCAAGAAGATCAAACCAGTCAATCCTAAAGATACTCAATCTTGAATATTCATTGGAAGGACTGTTGCTAAGTCAGAAGCTCCAATACTTTGGCGACCTGATGTGAAGAGCCCACTCATTGGAAAAGACCTTGTTGCTGGGAAAATAAAAGGAGAAGGAGGTGGCAGGGGATGCAACTGTTACATAGCCTCACCAACTCAATGGATAAGAATTTGAGCAAACTCTGGGAGATAGCAGAGAACAGAAGAGTCTGGCATGCTGCAGGACATGGGAGCACAAAGGGTTGAACATGACTTAGTGACTGAGCAACAACTCCTTGTCTGTACTAAAGGAAGAGTGGCCAAGTCAAAAAAATCTCTTATCAATGGAGAAATCAAGGACTTAAATCTGCACAATGACCTTAACTTTGTTTACTGTGCTTTTCCTTTTTATCTCCAGCAACAGACCTCCAAACACACCCCTCCCCTAACCTTAACAACATAGATAATTGTATAATGTCAAGTATTTTGAAAGTTATGAGTTCATATATTTATTACTGTGGTTTAAGTATAGTTTTGGCTTCCTTGTGGCTCAGCTGTAAAGAATCTGCCTGCAATGCACAAGGCTCAGGATACACAGGTTAAATCCCTGGAGGAGGACATGGTAACCAATTCCAGGGTGCTTAATTGGAGAATCCCATGGACAGAAGAGCTTGGCAGTCTACAATCCATAGGACCACAAACAGCCAGACATAACTGAGCAGACTGTATGTTTTTAATTTCATTTTTTTTTAAACAATAGCTGTGCTAAACAACAGATTTACAGACTCACTAATTTCTAAAGATTAACAGTTGGCTATAACAAACTAGTGTAGACTGAATAATTGGCTTCATTATACCATTGAGGATGAGGAAAATTTTTGAATCCATGAGGTAGCTGCTGAGCAACCCACATGAAGATGATGGTGAAGAGCATTTCTCCAATAGAAAAATAATATATGCAAATAATACGAGGTGAAAACATGAAACCTATGGACAACAACAAAGAAGATAGGGCTTACTATGTTATCTGTCAGTCCTCACAAGGATCAGTGATATGAAGTATGTGAAAGTGACTCTTCCACAATAAGTATTTGGATTTAATGATAATATTTTTAACTACACCTATAGTATGCAAAAGACCTCATCACAAATAACACTATTAATATTATACATGACTGAAACGTATTTAAATTTTTAAGAAAAGGTAGCAAAGCCACTTCATCTATCTGACTCATTTTAGCATAATTTGAAATGGAGACTATCTTCTATTTCTCTGAAGAGTGTATGGGTTTTGGGTTTGTTGATATTTTCAATGCTAATGAGAGTGAAATAAATAGAGAGGTTGAGAGAATCACAAATTACTCAGTTATAAGGCATAGTAACTGGGACCCTACATCTGCCTGAGAGAGGATCAGTAGTACTCTTCAGGCAAGGACTCAAGCTGGAAATTTAAAAAGAAAAAAAATTCTTCCTAGATAAATGGTGATTTGAGAGAGCAGTAGAGACCATAGGGTGGGGAAAAGGATGGAAGAAAACATAATGTATGCCAGAAATTTGGTCCCTTGTGATCTCATTAGGTGTTAGAATTTTTTGATAATTGAAATTTTTGCAATAGTTGGAAACACACACACACAAGCACATGTTTAAATATTTATATGTTATTTATATGTCCACAGTGCACTAAAATTCAGATTAAGAAAATACCGTTGATTAGCTACCTAAAATCTATTCCTAACATTGTTCTCCTTTGTTTTACTCCCACTATAGATATTAAAATGTTTTACAGACTCTTGAAGATAGCAATGACCCAATGTGGCCCATAGACCATAGGCCCAGATATCTGTTAGAGTGGGGGAAAGACATCTGGAAAAGATTTATTTTCCTGGTTAAAAAAATGGATAAATAGAGCTTGTATGGATGCTCTTATTTATTCTCATTCTCCCTTCTGTACAAATGCAATATCTGACACTGAGGCCAATCATACTGCAGTGCTGACATAGTGAATGTAAGGGAAATGCAAAACAAACTCACTTGACCATGAGCTACCAAACTGGAACCAACAGCCACCTCCCCTCAACTTCCTATAATGTGAGAAATAGAGCACCATGTCTTCAACTAACAAGATTTAGGGTTAACCATATGGTAAGGTGTAGATTAAACAGGTACTGGAGGTTCATGGCATATATCAGTGTTAACTTATTTTCTGCCCTCAATAGATTTCTTAGCTCAGATTATTGGTTGTAAGTACAAAAACCAAAAGCAAGCAAACAAAAAGCTTTAACTTTCTTGGTAAGAAGATTTCCTGAGTCAGCCAGTGGTCAGTCGTTGTAACTCAGGAAAAGGAAATTTGGCCAGAATTCAAAAAGATTTGAAACAAAGGAACTTCTTTTCATATGCTACATGATTTGATCTTTCATTTCTGTTTCTTCCTAAGCACCTACTTCATTTCTTTCTCCTCTCTCTCTCTCCCCAAAGTCCATTTTCATCTGCTTCTTGATTCTTATCATTTTTGAACACAGTAAATCAAATAGATGACAAGGGTTGCCCCCGGATATCTTATGTGCCACTTTGGTATCAAAGCCAACGTTTATCACTTTATCTCAGAAAATAGATTCTCTAATGTCTGAGCCTATGGCTACAGCTGCCATAAAAGAAAAAAAAAAAAAAAATACCACACACTGGATGGTTTAACTAACAGAAATTAATTATCTTACAGTTCTGAAGGTCCATGATCAAAGTGTGGCAGAAGTGGTTTCTTCTGAAGCTTCCCTCTTTGATTTGTAGATGGCTACCTTCTTGCTGTGTGCTCACTGGTCTTTCTGCTGTGAGACTACTATTCCTAGTATCTCTTTTTATGTCCAAATTTCCTCGTCTTATATGGACATCAGTCAGATGGGATTAGGATGCACTCTAACAGTCTCTTTTTAACTTAGTCACCACTTTAAAGAACTTATCTCCAAATACAGTCACATTTTGAGGCACAGGGATTAGGGCTTCAACATTTGGAAACTAGGAGAATACAAGTCATCTTATAATAAATAATATTAACTATTTTCACTTTTGGCTAAAAGGCCCACCCTGTGACTTAAGTTGGAAGGGATGTGGCATGTAGGCAGCAAAGAAAATAAGGCAAAAAAGCATTTGGGACAAAAGGAAGGAAAGGATCAGCAACTACTTCATTTGCTTCTTGCTTGCTTACTTCTTTCTTGTAAAAATTGCTACTCTAGGCAGAGAGATAAATCAAATTATTAATTAGCTTATTAGATGGATAAGGTGGATAGATTTAACTTTAGGGATATATTATAGAGTTAGACCCTATGATGAGGTTGACCTGTAAAGAATGATTATTAGCAAATGGCTAGAGGAGAGGGTGCTTTAGAGGTCTGGAACAACATCAATGAAGGCAAGAGGCAGAAAGAAAGAATGACTTCTTCCAAGAAAAGCAAGTATATTATTTTGACACAAGGCAATTTGTGCAGAGAGGAATGACAAGCAAAGTTGGAAAGATAGTTGGGGATAAGATTGTCAAGACTTTAGATATTATTGTAATGTGTATGTGTTCATGCAGTCCTGCAAGAGTTAAACTGAACACTCTTCTGTTGGAATTTTCTGATGTCTCTGAGTTGGCCATCTAAGCTCTCCTCCTGAATTAATACCGGGTTTGGGGTGACCTGGAAGGTCAACGCTTAAGATAATTAGTACCAAAGAGCTGCACTCTTGCCTTGCTGCCATTTCAGCCTTCTCACAATCTAGCAATTTTTCATGATAAATTGAATCTAATAACATATTTTTGCAGCCAAGATACATGGTGGATCATTGTCTTGTCACTTTGATAAAATGTTTGTGGTTTTTTTTTCCCCCCTCTGGTCCAGACTTCACGAGAGAGCAGGTGAAAAATCTACAGTTATGTCAAGTCAAGCACAAATATAACAGTTTTTTGAAACATGGACTTGAAAAAACAAATCATTAATTCTCTGAGAAAAATAATCCATAGATATTACCTGTGCTTCATGATATAAAATTTACTTGTGTATTTCAATTTTTAGGGTTCTTTTAGAGATAAATAGCTGTGGCTATGAAATATGTAAATGAGAAGCAACACTGACTATGCATGGTATAAAAAATTTATTCAAGTGTATTGAAAGTGTACTTAGGGTATTCCAAGCAAAAATCTATGCCCTATATAACTATAGGTCTTCTGTGATTCCAAAGAGAGTTTTGTATAGTGAAATGGACCACAGCATAGAGTGTACAGTCCAACAAATGGGAGGAGTCTTGGCTCTGTCAATTAACTCATGTGATCAGTGTCCAGTCATCTAGCCTCTCTACATCCAACTTTTGTCTCTGTATGTGTAATATAATGCTGAAAGCAGAAGTGAACATAAAGCGTAAAATGAGCTTAGCACAGTGTCTGACACATAGCATTCAAGATATCCAGTTTAAAATGGGTGATGACTTTAGCTCTTGTTTTTAATGAACAGAATGAGACCTTTTCATTTTTCTCTTAGAAGATAAGTACTATATAATTTGAAATCATTAAAAAAAAAATGTCTTCTTGGTCATAGGCACTTCTGGTGCAGAATTTAGGTATGCAGAAGAGCTAGCAGGGAATGGCAGCAGTTAGCTGAGGGGTGCCTGAGGCCTTGGGCATCACCACTGCCATCCTTGAGCCAGCTGTCTTTGCAGCTCACACTCCAACTCTAGCTGTTGCCTGGTATTGAGATGCCCTCTCCTACCAACAAGACCACATGCTTGTTACATTGCAATTTTTAACTCAGCACCTTCCTCATTAAGGCTCCCTCCTGCTGTGTATGTGTGTGTATGTTAGTTGCTCAGTTGTGTTCAACTCTATGTGACCCCACAGACTGTAACCCACCAGGCTCCTCTGTCCATGGAATTCTCCAAGCAAGAATACTGGAGTGGGTTGCCATTCCCTTCTCTGGGGGAGCTTCCCAACCCAGGTATTGAACCTAGGTCTCCTCTACAGGTAGAGAAGCAAGCAAGAATCTTGTAGCAAACAAGAATCTATAGGTAGATTCTTTTCCATTTGAGCCACCAGGGAAGCCCTGTTGGTGGATTATACTAGCAAAAGAGGGATAGACAGGGTTGAGCTGTTCCTATCTTGACCTTTAGCTTCCTAGGGTGTCTGTAGGGCTCCTGCTCTTTGCCATTTCCTGTTCCCATGCATGTTGCCGACTGTGCGTCCAAAAGCTACTGGGATTATTCTTATGGTGAAATTTCAGATTTGACACTTAACTCCCAGTTCAAACCTGAGGAGAAGTCAAACCTAGGGTTGAGTCCAGCTTTAAAACATTGAACAGAAACTATAGCTAAAAACTAAGGAATTTTGCAGCTTTCATATGTTTAACAGAACAGTGGAAAACAATGTTCATTTTATGGGAAAATGGGAGGTCATTCTATAATGGAAAATGCTACTGCCATCACCCTTTTTTAGTGTCAAGTGTATCTTCTACAAAGTCATCAATGTCAATTTGTTCTTTTGGCAAATGGAAACATGCAATTTCAAATTTCTCATTACTAACTAATGTATTTTTATAATATCTAGTATTTCATGCCTTACACTCATCTCTAACTTTGTGTTCTTGTGGAAGACCTTAGCAAAATGATGTATCACTTTGGGTAGATTTGTATTATTATTTTGTTTCTTATTAACAGATTGAAAAATCTATACTATTTGAAATTCTAAGCTATGAAATCAGTCTTTTATATAAATATAGGACTATTCAGGTAACCCTAGATGATTATTGGTAATTTGTATCTCTTAAATGATTCATCCACTTTATCTATATTGTAAAATGTATGGATAACTTTTTCATAGTGTTTCCTATTATCTCTTAAATATATGTGAAGTGATGATATTATCTCTATTTATGATATTGGTAAATGTCACAGGTAATTTGAAAAGGATCACAGTAAATACCTATAAGACTGCTTTGTTAAAATGGAAATTTTAACAATATTAATTCTTCCAATTCAAGAGTATTTCTTTGAATTATCTTCATTTTCTTTTATCAGTGCTTTGTAGTTCTTAGGGCATAAGTCTGTCACCTCCTTGGTAGGTTTATTCTTAGGGTTTTTTGCTTTTTATGTGATTTTAAGTAGGACTTTATTTTTACTTTTTGTTTTTTATATTTCATTGTTAGTGTAAAGAAATGCAACAGATATCTGTTTATTAATATTGCACCCTACTACCTTGTTGAATTCATTTATTAAATTCTAATAGTATTTGTAAGGAAACCTTAGGGTTTTCTATGTAGAGTATTATATGATTTGCCTATAATGACAGTTTTACTACTTCCTTTCTGATTTGGATATTTTGTATTTCTTTTTACTACCTGATTGCTATAGTTAGGACTTCCAATACTATGTTGAATAGAAGTGGTGAGACTGGGCATTCTTGTCTTGTTCCAGAATTTAGAGGAAGGCTTTCAGCTTTTTACCATTTAGTATTATGCTGTTGTGGGGTTGTCATAGATAGCTTTTTATAACCTATTTATAGTTTATTTCTCTTCTGTATTTATTTTAACATTTCTTGCAAAGCACATCTACCAGCAGTGGGTCCCTTTAATTTTAATGAAGACTCAAGAAAGTCTTCATTTCTCCTTCATTCTTAAATAACTTATAAGTAGAGAAAAACAATATAGAAAACTTAATGTATACAAAAAAGGAAGAACATCAGAGAAGTAATTTAAGAAGTTAAAATATCTTTTATTTTCTTATTTTTAATTTATGGAAATAATGAATGCTTGCCTAAAGTAACAATAGTAAAAATATACTGAGTGATTGTAACTATGGGTAGGTGAAATTGGTAACAGAAACATCATAGTGAGAGTCTCTCAGTTGTGTCTGACTCTTTGCAATCCATGGAGTAGCCCATGGAATTCTCCAGGCCACAATACTGGAGTAGGTAGTCTTTCCCTTCTCCAGGGGATCTTCAAAACCCAGGGATTGAACCAGGTCTCCTGCATCGCAGGTTTTTTCTTCACCAGCTGAGCCACAAGGAAAATCTGAAACATCATAAGGGATGGGGAAAAAATAACTTGGGCATATGGAATGTTCTGTTCTAAAATATCCATACTCCCTGTGAAGCAGTAATTATTTGAAGACAATGCAGATTAGTTAAAAATATATATTGCAAACTCTAGGTAAAAAAACAAAATAATTTAAAAATATGCATATTGATATCCTTAGAGTGGATATAATCTAGAATCATATCTAATAATCAATTAAACCAGAGAAGGAAGAAAAAAAGAAGAAAATAGAACAAATTCAAGACATTAAAACATAAAGCAGTTACAAATATGATAGATATTATAATAGCTTTATCAATGATCACTTTCCATGAGAGTGGTCTAAATACTCCCCCTTCAAAATAAAATAAAATAAAACAGAGATTATCAGAAAGGACATAAAAACAACAGGTGACTATTTGTTATCTATATAAAAGAGAAAGCAGCACCTCTTTTATAGGAGGGGCTGCAGATTTGCCCTGCTAAAACTGATCAATATAACATTGGTGGGGGGAGGAGCTAAGATAGTGGAGGAATAGGATGGGGAGACCATTTTCTCCCGTACAAATTCATTGAAAGAACATTTGAACGCTGAGTAAACTCCACAAAACATCTTCTGATCACTAGCAGAGGACATCAGGTGCCCAGAAAAGCAGCCCATTGTCTTCCAAAGGAGGTAGGACAAAATATAGAAGATAAAAAGAGAGACAAAAGAGCTAGGGATGGAGACCCGTCCCGGAAAGGGAGTTGTAATAGAGGAAGTTTCCAAACACCAGGAAACCCTTTCACTGGTGGGTCTGGGGGAAGTTTTCGAACCTCGGAGGGCAACCTACCTGGGAGGAAAAATAAATAAATCCCACTGATTACTTGCCTAAAAGCAACTCCCAGCAGAAAAGTACCCCCAACTCTTGCATCCACCACCAGCAAGTGGGGGCTGAACAGAGAGGAGCAGGTGGCATTGCTTAAGAATAAAGGAAGGACTGAGCAATTCCAGAGAAGAGCTAGCTGGCGGCAGAGCGGCCCATCCCCTGCCGGAGGCAGGAGGCAAGGGGGAAGGGAAAGGGGCAAACGCAGCCCCAGATACGGCATCCCCTACCAAACTGCAAACAGGCTTCCAGTTTCTAACCAAAGACTTCCTGAGCTCCAAGATGATTGACATCCACTGGGAGGGTCACGGCTAGAGACCAGCTCCCCAGAACAGACACAAGGCGCATGGAACCAGCACACGTGGAAACTGAGGCTGGGCCCACGGAGGGGATAAGGCGCGTTGCACCCGGTGAGCGTGCACCTGTCAAGCTCCTGGCTGCCTGGGCTGCTCTGGCCAGGGAAGGCACAGAACGCAGGCTCAACCGAGTCTGCGCTTTTGTGGAGGACCCGAAAACTGGGACTGCACGCAACTCAGGGCCCGCTCCCTACAGAGCAGCCTGGAGCCTGAGCAGTGTAGACAGGGAGAGCACATGCACCGTGAGCGGGGACAAACCCAGTGTGACCAGAACACTGCGAGTGCTCCCCACACACGCCAGTGACACATGTCTGCAGCGCCCCTCCCTCCCCGCAGCATGACTGAACAAGAGAACCTAAACAAGAGACCACCTCCGCCCGCTTGGGTCAGGGCAGAAATTAGACACTGAAGATACCAGCAAACAGAAGCCAAACAAACAAAGGGAACCGATTCAGAAATGACCCGTGCAACAGATTAAAATACCTGTGGTTAACACTGACTACACTGGAAGGGGCCTATAGATATAGAAGTGTAAGCTGGATTAAGAAGCTATCTGAAACTGAACTGAACACACACTGCCCACAACAACTCCAGAGAAATTCCTAGATATACTTTTACTATTCAATTTTTAAATAAAAATTTTTCTTTTATTTTTCTTTATTTTATTTTCTTTTAAAATTCCCTATTACTCCTCTATTACTCCTTAATTTTCATTTTCTTTTATTTTCTTTTAAAATTTATTACTCCTCTGTTACTGCTTAATTTTCATTTTCATTTTCATATATTTTTACTTTTTTTAATTAATTTTTTCTTTTTTAAAGTTTTTTTCAAATTTCCTTTTATAAAGTCCTCTATTACCCTCTATTACACCTTAATTTTCATTTTCATTTCAATATAACCTTGCAAAAAACAACCCCTATTTTTAAAGCAAACTTCATATATATTTCTTAAATTTTTTGTGTTTTTTCTTTTAATATTGTATTTTTAAGAGTCTAACCTTTACTCTAGATTTTTAATCTTTGTTTTTCAGTATTTGATATCAATTTTGGACTTTTAAGAATCCAATATTCAGTACCCATTTTTACTCAGGAGTGTGATGATTACTCTTTCCTCCCTTTGACTCTCCTTTTCCTCCCCCAGATCACCTCTATTTCCTCCCTCCCCCTTCTCTTCTCAATCCAATTCTGTGAATCTCTGTGGGTGTTCTGGGCTACTGAGAACATTTAAGGAACAGAGTACTGCATAGATCTGTCTCTCTCCTCTTGAGTCCCCCTTTTTTCTCCACCTGCTCATCTCTATCTCCTTCCTCCCTCTCCTCTTCTTTATGTAACTCTGTGAAACTCTCCGGGTGTCCCTCACTGTGGAGAATCTTTTCACCATTAACCTAGAAGATTTATTATCAGTGCTGTATAGTTGGAGAAGTCTTGAGACTACTGGAAGAATAAGACTGAAATCTGGAGGCAGGAGACTTAAGTCCCAAACCTGAGAACACCAGAGAACTCCTGACTACAGGGAACATTAAGTAATAAGAGATCATCCAAAAGCCTCCATACCTACACTAAAACCAACCACCACCCAAGAGGCAATGAGTTCCATAGCAAGACATACCATGCAAATTCTCCAGCAACGCAGGAACATAGCCCTGAGCATCAACATACAGGCTGCCCAAAGTCACACCAAACACATAGACCCATCTCAAAACCCACTACTGGAGACTTCATTGCACTCCAGAGAGAAGAAATCCAGTTCCACACACCAGAACACCGACACAAGCTTCCATAACCAGGAAACTTTGACAAGCCAATCGTCCAACCCCATCCACTGAGAGAAACCTCCACAATAAAAAAGAACCACAGACCACCAGAATACAGAAAAGCTACTCCAAACACAGCAATCTAAAAAGACGAAAAGGCAGAGGAATACCAAGCAGGTAAAGGAACATGAAAAATGCCCACCAAGCCAAACAAAAGACGAGGAGATAGGGAACCTACCTGAAAAAGAATTTAGAATAATGATAATAAAAATGATCCAAAATCTTGAAAACAAAATGGAGTTACAGATAAATAGACTGGAGGCAAGTAGTGAGAAGATGCAAAAAATGTTTAACAAGGACCTAGAAGAAATAAAAAAGAGTCAATTAATAATGAATAATGCAATAAATGAGATAAAAAACACCCTGGAGGGAACCAACAGTAGAATAACGGAGACAGAAGGTAGAATAAGTGAGGTAGAAGATAAAATGGTGGAAATAAATGAAGCAAAGAGGAAAAAAAGAAAAAAGAATCAAAAGAAATGAGGAAAACCTCAGGGACATCTGGGACAATGTGAAATGCCCCAACATTCGAATCGTAGGAGTCCCAGAAGAAGAAGACAAAAAGAAAGGCCATGAGAAAATACTTGAGGAGATAATAGCTGAAAACTTCCCTATAATGGGGAAGGAAATAGTCACACAGGTCCAAGAAACCCAGAGAGTCCCAAACAGGATAAACCCAAGGTGAAACATCCCGACACATATTAATGAAATTAACAAAGATCACACACAAAGAACAAATATTAAAAGCATCAAGGGAGAAACAACAAATAATATACAAAGGGATTTTTGTAAGGATAACAGCTGATTTATCAATAGAAACTCTTCAGGCCAGAAGGGAATGGCAGGACATACTTAAAGTAATGAAAGAGAATAACCTATAACCCAGATTACTGTATCCAGCAAGGATATCATTCAGATATGAAGGAGAATTCAAAAGCTTTACAGACAAGCAAAACCTGAGAGAATTCAGCACCAACAAACCAGCTCTTCAACACATGCTATAGGATCTTCTGTAGATAGGAAACACAGAAAGGTTGTATGAACATGAACAAAAACAACAAAGCAAATGGCAACGGGACCATACCTATCAATAATTACCTTAAATGTAAATGGGTTGAATGCCCCAACCAAAGGACAAAGACTGGCTGAATGGATACAAAAACAAGACCCCTATATATGCTGTCTACAAGAGACCCACCTCAAAACCAGAGACACATACAGACTAAAAGTGAAGGGCTGGAAAAAAATATTTCATGCAAACGGAGACCAAAAGAAAGCAGGAGTCACAATACTCATATCAGATAAAAGAGACTTTCAAATAAAGGCTGTGAAAAGAGACAAAGAAGGACACCACATAATGATCAAAGGATCAATCCAAGAAGAAGATATAACAATTATAAATATATATGCACCCAACATAGCAGCACTGCAATATGTACGGCAAATGCTAAAGAGTATGAAAGGGGAAATTAACAATAACACAATATAATGGTAGACTTTAATACCCCACTCACACCTATGGATAGATCAACTAAACGGAAAATTAACAAGGAAACGCAAACTTTAAATGGACCTGCTAGATCTAACTGATATCTATAGGACATTTCACCCCAAAACAACCAACTTCAGCTTTTTCTCAAGTTTACATGGAACCTTCGCCAGAATAGATCACATTCTGGGCCATAAATCTAGCCTTGGTAAATTAAAAAAACTGAAATCATCCCAGTCAACTTTTCCGACCACAGTGCAGCAAGATTAGATCTCAATTACAGGAAAAAAAAAAAAAAAAAAAAAAAAAAAAAAAAACTATTAAAAGTTCAAACATATGGAGGCTAATAACACACATCTGAATAACCAACAAATCATAGAAGAAATCAAAAAAGAAATAAAAATATGCATAGAAACGAATGAAAATGAAAACACAGCAACCCAAAACCTATGGGACACTGTAAAAGCAGTGCAAAGGGGAAGGTTCATAGCATTACAGGCTTACCTCAAGAAACAAGAAGAAAAAGTCAAATAACCTAACTCTATACCTAAAGCAACTATAGAAGGAAGAAATGAAGAACCCCAGGGTTAGTAGAAGGAAAGAAATCTTAAAAATTAGGGAAGAAATAAATGCAAAAGAAGCAAAAGAGACCATAGCAAAAATCAACAAGGCTAAAAGCTAGTTTTATGAAAAGATAAACAAAATTGACAAACCATTAGCCAGACTCATTAAGAAACAAAGGGAGAAGTACAAAATCAACAAAATTAGAAATGAAAATGGAGAGATCACAACAGACAACTCTGAAATAAAAAGGATCATAAAAGACTACTATGAGCAGCTGTATACCAATAAAATGGACAGTTTGGAAGAAATGGACAAATTCTTAGAAAAGTATAACTTTCCAAAACTGAACCAGGAAGAAATAGAAGATCTAAACAGACCTATCTCAAGCACAGAAATCGAAACCATAATCAGAAATCTTCCAGCAAACAAAAGCCCAGGACCAGATGGCTTCACAGCTGAATTCTACCAAAAATTTAGAGAAGAGCTAACACCTATCTTACTCAAACTCTTCCAGAAAATTGCAGAAGAAGGCAAACTTCCAAACTCATTCTGTGAGGCCACCATCACCCTAATTCCAAAAACAGACAAAGTTGCCACAAAAAAGAAAACTACAGGCCAATATCACTGATAAACATAGTTACAAAAATCCTTAACAAAATTCTAGCAAACAGAATACAACAGCATATTTAAAAAATCATACATCATGACCAAGTGGGCTTTATCCCAGGAATGCAAGGATTCTTTAATATCTGCAAATCAATCAATGTAATACACCACATTAACAAATTGAAAGATAAAAACCATATGATTATCTCAATAGATGTAGAAAAAACCTTTGACCAAATTCAACATGCATGCAAGATAACAACTCTCCAGAAGGTAGGAATAGAAAGAACATACCTCAACATAATAAAAGCTATATGTGACAAACCCACAGCAAACATTATCGTCAATGGTGAAAAATTGAAAACTTTTCCCCTAAAATCAGGAACAAGACAAGGGTGCCCACTCTCACCATTACTATTCAACATAGTTTTGAAAGTTTTGGCCACAGCAATCAGAGCAGAAAAAGAAATAAAAGGAATCCAGATAGGAAAAGAAGAAGTGAAACTCTCACTGTTTGCAGATGACATGATCCTCTACATAGAAAACCCTAAAGACTCTACCAGAAAATTGCTAGAGCTAATCAATGAATATAGTAAAGTTGCAGGATATAATATTAATGCACAGAAATCACTTGCGTTCCTATACACTAACAAAGAGAAAGAAGAAAGAGAAATTAAGGAAACAATACCATTCACCATTGCAACAAAAAGAACAAAATACTTAGGAGTATATCTACCTAAAAAACAAAATACCTATACATAGAAAACTATAAAACAATGATGAAAGAAATCAAAAAGGACACAAGTAGAGGGAGAAATATACCGTGTTCATGGATTGGAAGAATCAATATTGTGAAAATGAGTATATTTCCCAAAGCAATCTATAGATTCAATGTAATCCCTATCAAGCTACCAATGGTATTTTTCACAGAACTAGAACAAATAATTTCACAATTTGTATGAAAATTCGAAAAATTTCGAATAGCCAAAGCAATCTTGAGAAAGAAGAATGGAACTAGAGGAATCAACCTGTCTGACTTCAGGCTCTACTACAAAGCCACAGTCATCAAGACAGTATGGTACTGTCACAAAACAGAAATATAGATCAATGGAACAGAATAGAAAGCCCAGAGATAAATCCATGAACCTATGGACACCTTATCTTTGACAAAGGAGGCAAGGATATAAATGGAAAAAAGACAACCTCTTTAACAAGTGGTGCTGGGAAAACTGGTCAACCACTTGTAAAAGAATGAAACTAGAACACTTTCTAACACCATACACAAAAATAAACTCAAAATGGGTTAAAGATCTAAGTGTAAGACCAGAAACTATAAAACTCCTCGAGGAGAACATAGGCAAAACACTCTCCAACATAAATCACGGCAGGATCCTCTATGACTCACCTCCCAGAATATTGGAAATAAAAGCAAAAATAAACAAATGGGACCTACTAAAACTTAAAAGCTTTTGCAAAATGAAGGAAACTATAAGCAAGGTGAAAAGACAGCCTTCAGAATGGGAGAAAATAATAACAAATGAAGAAACAGACAAAGGATTAATCTAAAAAATATACAAGCAACTCCTGCAGTTCAATTCCAGAAAAATAAATGACCCAATCAAAAAATGGGCCAAAGATCTAAACAGACATCTCTCCAAAGAAGACATTCAGATGGCGAACAAACACATGAAAAGATGCTCAGGATCGCTCATTATCAGAGAAACGCAAATCAAAACCTCTATGAGGTACCATTACACACCAGTCAGGATGGCTACTATCCAAAAGTCTACAAGCAATAAGTGCTGGAGAGGGTGTGGATAAAAGGGAACCCTCTTACACTGTTGGTGGGAATGCAAACTAGTACAGCCACTATAGAAAACAGTGTGGAGATATCTTAAAAAACTGGAAATAGAACTGCCATATGACCCAGGAATCCCACTCCTGGGCACACACACTGAGGAAACCAGATCTGAAAGAGACATGTGTACCCCAATGTTCATTGCAGCACTATTTATAATAGGCAGGACATGGAAACAACCAAGATGCCCATCAGCAGACAGTGGATAAGAAAGCTGTGGTACATATACGCAATGGAATATTATTCAGGCATTAAAAAGAATTCATTTGAATCAGTTCTAATGAGATGGATGAAACTGGAGCCCATTATACAGAGTGAAGTAAGCCAGAAAGAGAAAAACCAATACAGTATACTAACTCATATATATGGAATTTAGAAAGATGGTAATGATAACCCTGTATGCAAGACAGAAAAAGAGACACATGTACAGAACAGACTTTTGGACTCTATGGGAGAAGGCGAGAGTGGGATGATCTGAGAGAACAGCATTGAGACATGTATATTATCAAGTGTGAAACAGATTGTCAGTCCAGGTTGGATGCATGAGACAAGTGCTCGGGGCTGGTGCACTGGGATGACCCAAAGGGATGGGATGGGAAGGGAGGTGGGAGGGGGGTTCAGGATGGGGAATACACGTAAATCCATGGCTGATTCATATCAATGTATGGCAAAAACCACTACAATATTATAAAGTAATTAACCTCCAAATAAACAAACAAACAAACAAACAACAACTACAAAAACCTGATCATAATAACATTGGTATCAGTTCAGTTCAGTTCAGTTGCTCAGTTGTGTCTGACTCTTTGTGACCCCATGAACCTCATCACACTAGGCCTCCCTGTCCTTCACCAATTTGTGCAATTTATCCAAACTCATGTCCATTGAGTTGGTGATGCCATCCAACAATCTCATCCTCTGTCGTCCCCTTCTCCTCCTGCCTTTAATCTTTCCCAACAACATTGTATAACTAGATTAATTTTAGACAAAGCAAACCAAATCAAGGAAACTGATTAGAGATTAAAAAAAAAAACCAAACATTGCATAATGAAAGGTTCATTTTTCTGAGAAAGTATAAAAAACTCTACACATGTATGCACCCCACAACAGTGTTGAAATACTATAACATAGACAAAAGTGAAAGCAGAGTAAAGGGACATTTTTATAAAGTTTAAAAGTAAAGCTGAAAATTTTAATCTCCCTTTTTCAGTTATTGATGGGTCAAACAGATAATGTCTATCCTTTGTTCAGTCTCTAAGTCATGTCCAACTCTTTGCAACACCATGGGCTGCAGTACACCAGGCTTCCCTGTCCTTCACTTTCTCCCAGAGTTTGCTCAAACTCATGTCCATTGAGTCAGTGATGCCATCCGACTATCTCATCTTCTGTCGCTTCCTTCTCTTTCTGCCCTCAATCTTCCCTAGCATCAGAGTCTTTCCCAATGAGTCAGCTCTTCATGTCAGGTGCCAAAGTATTGGAGTTTCAGCATCAGTCCTTCAAATGAATATTCAGGTTTGATTTCCCTTGGGATTGACTGGTTTGATCTCCTTGCTGTGCAAGGGGCTCTTGGGACTCTGGGCCAACACCGCAGTTCAAATCATCAATTCTTTTTCACTCAGCCTTCTTTATGGTTCAGTTCTCACATCCACCCATGACTACTGGAAAAACCATAGCTTTGACTATATAGACCTTTGTCAGCAAAGTGATATTTCTGCTTTTTAATATGTTGTCTAGTTTTGTCATAGCATTTATTCCGAGGATCAAGTGTCTTTGAATTTCATGGCTGTAGTCATCATCTGCAGTGTTTTTGGAGCTCAAGAAAAGAAAATCTTTCACTACTTCCGTTTTTTCTGCTTCTTTTTGCCATGAATTGATTGGACTCAATGCCACGAGGCAGAAACATTTGACAAAATTCAACATTCATTCATAAGAAACACAAAACAAAACAAAAACATAGTCCCAAAGGTTAATATTAAATGGGATAAGAAATAAGGGGATGACACTGGATGACTTTTCTAGATGTCTCAAGAACTTGATGGCGAATTCAGCAGTTGTTGAACAGAAGACGGTGAAAGACAGGATTGTGATGGATTTGGGGAATGAACCCAAGCAAATTCTGACCCTTTCCTTGGAATTCTTTAGATTAAGGTTCAAATTTGCCAAGGATTTAAAAAGTTATGGTTCATCTGTGTCTCCATTGCTGCCCTGCAAATAAGTTCATCAGTACCTTCTTTCTAGATTCTACCAGTATGTGTTACTATACAATATTTATTTGTTCTCTTTTTGACTTACTTGACTCTGTATAACAGACTCTAGGTTCATCCACCTCATTATGACTGATTCATTTATGTTCCTTTTATGGCTGAGTAATATTCCATTGCATATATATGTACCACAGCTTCTTTATCCATTTATCTGTTCATGGACATCTAGGTTGCTTCCTTGTCCTAGCTATTGCAAATAGTACTGTAATGAATATTTTGGTCCATGTGTCTTTTTCAATTATGGTTCCCTCAGGGTATAGGCATATGCCCAGTCTATGACAGCCTAGAGTGGTGGAATGGGATGGGAGTTGGGGGAGAGTGTCAAGATGGGAGTGGGATGCGTATACCCACTGCTGATTCATATTGATATATGATGAAATCAACACAACAGTGTAAAGCAATAATCCTCCAATTAAAAATTAATAAAATTTTTAAAAAGTGAAAGACAAAAAAAAGTTATGGTACAAAACAAATGACAAAGACAAATGCAAGATCAATGATGGTTGCACAGAATCACTCATTTTACTAATAAAGAAGTGTAAAGATAAGAGAATTAACTAACAGCTGGTTTAATGAACACTGTTTGGCCAAGACTGAACTGCATTCTCCTAGACTTACTTCATCAAGTGTCCACTTACTTCCTCAGATCACTGCATCATAAGTCTTCAGTCATCTGTTTGGTTGAATGCAACTTACAGGATAATTTCAAGTTATCAGGGGCGATACAACAAGCACTAAATAGAAAATCAAATAAACTTTCTTATTTTCTGCTTGTGTTTCAAGAATATTTCAAGAAATAGTGTGAGGAAACCATTGAAAAGACCCATAAGTGTACCGTTCATCCTGCTAATTATGGCGCTTATCATACTTTCCAGTAAACATGCAATTATAGCAATTATTATTTCTTAAAATACTCCCTCATCTCTCTAATGTTTTGCTACAGCTAGAGATTCTGGGAAAAGTATAAAGTTAATCCTAATTATTTGTAGAGGAAAAAGCAAGAAAACTAGATTTTTAAAGTGCTTCAGTGCTTTTGAGTGGAGACTAAACATGACATAGGAAAAATAGTCAATAGAATAGGGTTTCATTCTGTCTCTGTAATTTTTTCACTCTGATCAAGTCATTTCATTTGACCCTCAGTTTTATTTTCTGTCAAATGGAGATAAAAATTCATGCCAAAATCTATCTGGTAGCATAAAATGATGAATATAATTAGCTATTTGGACAAGTTGCCTGGAATTTACAAGGAAATGATTAAGGATTAAGTTACAATAGTTGTTAACACTATTATAGCCCCCACAAAAGGAACTTCAGTTACACTGCTTTTACGCATGTCTGGACTTTCAGATCAATGTCCCATAATTTATAGTATTATTTACTAGCTTGAGTTGGTTGTGTTTCATTCTTTATAGCCAACCAATATTGAAAACACCTAGCTTTCTCATATCTTGGTGATTTTACACAAGACTCTCTGCCTGGTTTGAAATGCTCTCAATCTATCTGTTCACTTGGAAATTTTCTATTTATACCTTAAGTCTCAGTTCTGTGAATCCTCTGCAGACTCATCCAGACCAACTCTGTGACTTCACCCTCCTGCCGTTAGCAATATTCCTCAACTATATGTTCCTTCAGCACAGGAAATATGCCTTTTCATCATTATATACTTGTGAAACTCATTGTAAATCTCATGTCACATAACAGGTCATCTATCTATCTATCTATCTATCTATCTATCTATCTATCTATCTATCTATCTATATATATATATATTTCATTTTTTTATTGAGGAATAATTGATACATGATAAATTGCAGGTGTTTAAACTGCATATTTAAATGAATTCTGGCCTATATGTATGCGACTGTGAAGTCATCACCACACTTTCAATTGTGAACCTATTCATTATGTAAACCTAGTTCTGAAGTATATATGTTGAGTATGTACTCCATGCCAGTGACTGCAGACTGTGCATGTACAAAGATGGACAGGATACAATCCCTATTCTTAAGAGGCCTGTTCTCTGGTCCTGATTCTAGAATAGAAATGACTTTTCATATTCATCAAAGATTGTCTACTGTAGAGACACAAAGATTGTCTATGTGTCAAATTGTCACTTCAGTTTATTTCAGTTCAGTTGCTCAGTTGTGTCTGACTCTGAGACCCTAAGAATTGCAGCATACCAGGCCTCCCTGTTCATCACCAACTCCTGGAGTTTGCTCAAACTCATGTCCATTGAGTTGGTGATGCTCAACCATCTCATCCTCTGTCGTCCCCTTATCCACCTGTCTTCAATCTTTCCCAGCATCAGGGTCTTTTCCAATGAACCAGTTCTTCACATCAAATGGCCAAAGTATTGGAGCTTCAGCTTCAGTATCAGTTCTTCCAATGAATATTCAGGACTGATTTGATTTGGGATGGACTGGTTGGATCTCCTTGCTATCCAAGAGACTCTCAAGAGTTTTCTCCAACACTACAGTTCAAAAAGATCAGTTATTTGATGCTCAGCTTTCTTTATAGTCCAACTCTCCCATCCATACATGACTACTGGAAAACAATAGCTTTGACTAGATGAACCTTTGTCAGCAAAATAATGTCTCTGCTGTTTAATATGTTGTCTAAGTTGGTCATAGCTTTTCTTCCAAAGAGCAAGTTTCTTTTAATTTCATGACTGCAGTCACCATCTGCAGTGATTTTTGAGCCCAAGAAAATAACTTTTGTCACTGTTTGCATTTTTTCTCCATGTATTTACCCTGGGGTGATGGGACAGGATGCCATGATCTTAGTGTTTTGAATGTTGAGTTTTAAGCCAGCCTTTTCACTCTCCTCTCTCACTTTCATCAAGAGGCTCTTTAGTTCCTCATCACTTTCTGCCACAAGGATGTTGTCATCTGCATATCTGAGGTTATTGATAGTTCTTCCAGCAATCTTGATTCCAACTTATACTTCATCCAGATGGCATATGAAGTACTCTGCATGTAAGTTAAGTAAGAAGGGTGACAATATACAGACTTGACATACTTGTTTCCCAATGTGGAACCAGTCTGTTGTTCCGTCTGGTTCTAACTATTGTTTCTTGACCTGAATACAGATTTCTCAGGAGGCAGGTCAGGTGATCTGGTATTCCCATCTCTTGAAAAATTTCCACTACCTACTCCAGTGTTCTTGGGCTTCCCTTGTGGCTTAGCTGCTAAAGAATCCTCCTGCAATGCAGGAGACCTGGGTTTGATCCCTGGGTTGGGAAGATCCCCTGGAGAAGGGAAAGGCTGCCCACTCCAGTATTCTGGCCTGGAGAATTCCAGGGACTGTATAGTTCACGGGGTCACAAAGAGTTGAACACAACTGAGCGACTTTCACTTATCACACAGTCAAAGGTTTTGGTGTAATCAATAAAGGATAAGTAGATGCTTTTCTTGAACTCTCTTGCTTTTTCTATTATCCAAAGGATCCAAGTCAGATCCTGGCTGTGTATATATTTCTAGATAAATGGGAGGCTATCCTCAGAAGCACTTCATGGAATGAGGGGCAGGAGATCCCAGAGACCCAGAAGAGTCCAGATGAAAAGTTTCTTGAGGTTTGTACAAAAAGTTAGCCAGCCATCAGGTGACAGAAATGAGGCCAGGAGCAGAATCAAGGTTATATCTGCAAATCATGATGAAGTACTATATTGAAATGGATTAATAATGGAAAAATTAGGCTATTAGTCAAAAAGAAAAGAATAAAGATGCAACAAGTGTAATTGATTGAAAGACTCATAAAATCAAATCCAGAAATACTGCTAAAATGATAGTGTGCACTTTTAAGTATAGACTTCCATACTTCTGGGCCAAGCCTTGGGTAGAGAAGATTGGATGTGGCTTCGTAATAGCATCTGAATGATTGCTCTGCCTAATATCTATATCTAACTGATTTTGACTTCAAACTGCAATTTTGTGCAACTGAAAAAATATGTAACTTTTACTCTATGCCTCTATTCAACTGATTATCTTCTATTTTCTTTACCGACTGAAGCTCATAATATTTTAATTGCATTCTCAAATTGCTCACTCATAATGTTCTTTCCATTCTGATTACATTCACCACTGTTTGTTTCCTTTCAGTATCTTAGCTATCATTCAAAGAGTAACATTGATCTGAGCTCTCTATTGATACCTTCTACACTCTAATCACCATTACCGCCTGTTTTCTTTCTTCCCAAACATAATAATGAGTATTTGGACCACCCAACTTTTTCTTTGTTATTGTCAGTTTATTCCAAAGGCTGTTCATTTCAAACCATCTTGTTTTGGTTTCAGTTGAATTCTTGTATATGTTTTCCTCTACAACAGGATTTATGAACACTTAATGTACAGAAAAAGCATTTCAACAGTGTCTTACAGAAGAGTTAATTAGATGCTTACAGCATCCCTGTTGATTATGGATATTTACAATCTCATATTATTTCTCATATGTATTAAGAGTAGTTTAGCGATGGGCTTCAAGCATTCTCATGGCTTCCAAACAAGGAGTTGTCTCCCTCCTGAGAGAGGTGAATCATTGAAAGCATTGGGCAAAGAATACAAGTTAAAGCAATGTGGATGGACCTTGAGTGAAAACAGGAAGATTTAGGATACCTGTAGAAAGACAAGTCAGCATTATATAGAGACGAATTAATACTTTGGGATTAAACTGTCTGTGAAGGATAGAAGCATGGCAGACTAAAAATAGGCACGGAGTAATTCAGAGGCTAATCAGGCTCTGTCACAGATAAAATTAATAAGTAAAAAAGTTTTAACAAGACATTAGCCGTCTGAGCAGCCCAGAAGGCCTGGGGAGGGAAATGGGAGCATTATGGCTGCAGCATTAACATCACTGTTATTAGCTTGGTGATGATTAACAGGATGTGGCCCCAGAGGGAGCAAGGTGAGCCTTCACAGGACAGCACTATGTCAGAGGATGATGGTCTCAAATTAGATAGCAAAGGTGAATTGTCTGTCAGGAGGGACATCAGGCCCAAGGACACAAAAATGGAACTGAACGAGCCAGAGAAGGAATTAGAGTTAGAGAAAAATACAAGTGATATAAAACCAAAGCGAAACATAAAATTTGTGACAGTCACAACAGTTAGTCTTTGCTTTCCATTCCATTTTGTTTCGGGAATATTGGGCCGATGTTTCTTTTGGGTCCGCCTTATTCATATTTTGTAATAATGAGTGAATTGAATCTATGAAGAAGAAATCCTAAGAACTTCATAATTGATTTGTCTAGGTAACAAGCGGAATGTTTGATATCATCTATCACCAGGAGAAATTGATTAAAGATCTTTGTGCTTCGAGTCTGGTGCTAGGTGCCATGGGAAATGAAAAGGAAATCTCAAGCCTAGCTTTTCACAGTAGCCTACAATGTAGTGGAAGAGGAAACACCAACACAGATTAAAAATACTGTTAAGTAAATGTGGAACTGCTGACAGTTCTATGAAATTTGAAAATACAGTCTTTTGGAAAATGAGTATATTCTGGTATATTTAGAGTACCCAAAGTGGGATTAATTGCTATGGAAACTTTTCTCACAAATGAAGATTTATAAGTATTAAGGAGAAGGGATACCTTTTGATGGGAAGGAAAGAGTAAACTGTAAAAGGCTGGTGAAAGACTTAAAATTCAGAGAAATTATGTGGGTTGATTAAATGTGTTTTCATTTAATCAGACTTCTCTTTGTGCTTTTTAAAGTTGAACATAAATTCTTAGATATAAAATACTGGATTATTATATCAGGTTTCTGTAACTTGTATCAAAAAATAAAACCTTTCTGATAAAATACACATTTTATCAACCAGCATAATTTCTCCAGAAACTTTTTTAAATACAAGTTATAGAAACCTGTTTAAAATGGGCTTCAGTTCAGTTCAATTCAGTTCAGTTGCTCAGTTGTGTCTGACTCTTTGTGACCGCATAGACTCCAGCATGCCAGACTTCCCTGTCCAATACCAACTCCTGGAGCTTACTCATACTCACGTTCATTGAGTCGATGATGCCATCCAACCATCGCATCCTCTGTCATCCCCTTCTCCTCCTGCCTTCAATCTTTCCCAGCATCAGGGTCTTTTCCAATGAGCCAGTTCTTCCCACCAGGTGGCCAAAGTATTAGAGTTTCAACTTCAGCATCAATCCTTCCAATGAATATTCAGGACTGATTTCCTTTATGATGGACTGGTTGGATCTCCTTGCAGTCCAAGGAACTCTCAAGAATCTGCTCCAACACCACAGTTCACAAGCGTCAATTCTTCAGCACTCAGCTTTCTTTATAGTCCAACTCTCACATCCATACATAACTACTGGAAAAACCATAGCTTTGATTAGACAGACCTTTGTTGGCAAAGTAATGTCTCTGCTTTTTGATATGCTGTCTAGGTTGGTCAATAACTTTCCTTCCAAGGAGTAAGCAACTTTTAATTTCATGGCTGCAGTCACCATCTGCAGTGATTTTGGCGCCCAAGAAAATAAAGTGTCTTGCTGTTTCCATTGTTTCACCACCTATTTGCCATGAAATGATGGGGCAAGATGCCATGATCTCAGTTTTTTTGAATGTTTAACTCTAAGTCAACTTTTTCACTCTTCTCTTGCACTTTCATCAAGAGGCTCTTTAGTTCTTCTTTGCTTTCTGGCATAAGGGTGGTGTCATCTGCATATCTGAGGTTATTGATATTTCTCCCAGAAATCTTGATTCCAGCCTGTGCTTCATCCAGCCCCACATTTCACACAATGCACCCTGCATATAAGTTAATGGGTTTAGACTATGAACTAAAATGGACTCAGGGTATGAGAAATAGTATAATATATAGTTACATAGCACGTCTAGAAATGGATACTCTTCAGACCTCACATAGAATTCTAACTCTGTTCCTCTGTGAATTTGTCTCATTAATGCCTCATTCTATGTATTCATTTGGTCTTCTATCATGCTTTCAAGATTGCTGCCAAAAGCATATATTATAAGAGAGCAAGAACCTTACATCCCAAGTATGCTTCCTAAGAGAAAGAAAATAGAATTGACATTTGAACAAAGTGGGTTTGTACTGTACAGGTCCATTTATACATAAGTTCTACTCAATATAAATACTACTGGAATAGTGGAGGAGTTGTGACATAGTTGAGTCCCACATTCCCACGTGGGGGACCCAACAGCAAGGGAATAAGTTTAATTGCAGAGGTTCTGCCAAAGAAGCTAGAAATTTGAGACCCACATTAGGCTCCCCAGCCCAGGGTTCCTGCACCAGGAATTAAGCCCCTAGAATGTTTGACTTTCAAGGCCAATGGTACTTACTTTCAGGAGTCCCAGAGCGCTGGGGAAATTAAAAACTCCCAACTTTTAAAGGACACAAATATACTATGTGTGCATGCTCAGTCATGTCCAACTCTTTGTGACCCCATGGACTATAGCCTGCCAAGCTCTTCTGTCCGTGGGATTTTTCAGGCAAGAATACTGGACTGGATTACCATTTCCTCCTCTAGGCGATCTTCGAGACCTGGGGACTGAACCTGCTTCTCCTGTGTCTCATGCATTGGCAGGTAGATTCTTTGCCACAAGCCACCTGGAAAGTCCTAAAGTACATACACTGTGTCACTTCAGTTGGGTCTGACTCTTTGCGATCCACGTACTGTAGCCCACCAGGCTGCTCTGTCCTTGGGATTCTCCAAACAAGAGTACTGGTTAAGTTATCATTTCCTTCTCTAGGGATCTTCCTGACTGCAGGATAGAACCCATGTCTCTTGTGTCTTCTGTATTGTCATATGAGTTTTTTACCAGTGACCCCAGCTGTGAAGTCCCCGCTCCCCCGCCCCCCCCATACCCCCACTGCAAAGGACACAGACAAAATCTCAAATGCTTCAGAATCCAGGGCCAAAGCAGAAATTTGAAGAGAGTTTGAGTTGGACCTACCTGCTATTCTGGAGTCTGGAGAGGCAGGAGACAACTGCCAAGTCACCCTGAGGACACAGGCACTGGCAGAAATCACTTTGGGGGGATCATTCTACCATGTGAGACTGCTGCTGACAAGCATATTTTGGACAGAGCCCTGCTCATCAGCAGAGAGACTGCCTTAAGAACCCCCTGAGCCCCTTAGACATGGCCTTGCCTGTAAGAGGGCATAAAACCTGATCCCATACACTAGTGCAAGGCATTAGACCAAGGACCCCTAGACGCCTGGATCCAGAGACCCGTGGGCTCAGTTTCACCCACCAGTGGGAGGTACCAGGCCCAGAATCCCTGCCCCTGTCCACCAAGAAGCCTGCTCTAGTCTGGGGATTATCTTGACACACCAGCAGATGGACGTCAGTCACAGGACAGCCACAGTCCCATAGCCAGTGGATTGAGCCCACTTACCAGCAGGCCAGCACTTGCCCTGGGACTGACTGGATCCTGACCCCCACCTAGCAGAGAGCCTGCTCTAGCCTAGGACCAGCCTCCTCCACCAGCAGGGCAACCACAGTTCCACAACCAGTGGACCCAAGTCACCCACTAGCAGGCTGATAGCTTCTCTGTGACTGGTTGACACTACCCTACCCACTAGGAGGCGAATAAAAGCTTTAGGAAACCTTGGACACTTCAGCCAACTGTGTCAGAACTGGTCCCATTCACTAGTGGTCTGACACCAGTATTCTTGCCTGGGGAATCCTGTGGATGGAGGAACCTGGTGGGCTGCAGTCTATGTGGTCACACAGAGTCAGACGTGACTGAGGTGACATAGCATGCACGCATGCATTGGAGAAGGAAATGGCAACCCACTCCAGTGTTCTTGCCTGGAGAATCCCAGACACAGAGGAGCCTGGTGGGCTGCCGTCTATGGGGTCGCACAGAGTCAGGCACGACTGAAGCGACTTAGCAGCAGCAGCAGCAGCAGCAGCAGCAGCAGACACCAGCTCTGAGACCCCTGAGCCCTGTAGCCAAACCCCAGGACCCAACGCTACTTACCAGTCATCTGGCACTAGCCCCAGTAACCGACTTCACCCACCAGTGGGTAGACATTCACCTAAGGGTCTCCTGGACTGTGAGTCTGCCCAAAAGTGAGCCAGTCTGAACCCCAGCAAACCACTATCCTCCCCTAACCCCACCACAGGGTACTATAGTCAGTTTCCTCAATGACTTGGCTGACTTAAGCAGAAACTGGAAGCTACTGCATAATTCAGGGCCTGGCAACCAACCGGACTACGGTCCAATCAAGCCCTGCCCAGAGTAGTCAACTACCATAATAGTAAAATTCATGTGAGAACAGTGAGCTAGAAGTAGAATAATGGAAATCACTGAGGTTGGAAAAAAAAAAAAAAAGAGCAGAAAGAAAAAACGATAGTGTGGTACCTCTGGGACAACATCGAGTGTGAAAATATTTGCATTATGGGAGTCCCAGAAACAGAAAAGAGACAGAGAGGGGCTGAGAAGGTATTTGGGGGAATAATTGATGAAAGCCTCCCTAAACCTAGAGGCTTTCCTGTGGCTCAGCTGGTAAAGAATCCGCCTACAAAGTGGGAGACCTGGGTTCAATCCCTGGGTTGGGAAATTCTATCCACTTCAGTATTCTAGGTTGGAGAATTCCGTGAACTGTATAACCCATGGGATTGCAAAGAGTTGGACATAACTGAGTGACTTTCCCTTTCCCTAAATCTGAGAAAATAAATTTATATCCAAGCCCAAGAAGCACAGAGCATTGCAAAGAGGATTAATCCAAAGAAGATCACACAAAGATACACAGTAATTAAACTGTCAAAAAATTAAAGCTAAAGAGATATATTAAAAGTAGCAAGGAAAAAGCAACACGTTACATACTAGGGAATTCCCTTAAAACAATCAGCTGATTTTTTTAGTGGAAACTGCAGCCAAGAACACTCTACCTTGCAAAGTTCTCATTCAGATTTGATGGAAATATAAAAAGCATTACAGACAAGCAAAAACTAAAAGGGTTCAATACCACTAAACTGACCTTATAAGAAATGCAAAAGGAACTTACCATGGTGAAAAATAAAAGTCTACAATTAAAAGTATTAAAGTTGTAAAAGGAAAAACTCATCAGTAAAGGAAAATATGTAGTAAAGGCAATAAATTATCCTTGCACAAAGCTAGTAGAAAAGCTAAAAGATAAAAGCAATATAATTATCTATACCAACAATAAGCAGTTAAGAGATACATAAAATATTTAGATATATAATATGATTGCAAATAAGCAATCATGAGGGTCAGAGAGAATAAATGCAGCACTGTTAAAATGCACTTGAAATTAAGGTATCAGCAAGCTAAAGCAATCAGATAGATAGGTAGATAGATAGATAGATAGAAACTTCCTGATAACCACAAACCAAAAATCTATACTACTTACAGTAAAGAGAGAAAGGAATCTAGACATACACTAAAGTTAGTCATCAAATCACAAGAGAGCAAAAGAAGGAATAAAACAGAACTACAAAAAAACTGAAAACAAATTACAGAAAGGCAATGAGAACATAAATATAAGTAATCTGTTTATATGTAAAGAGACTAAATCAAAAGACAGAGTGGCTGAATGGATACCAAAAAATGACCTTTTTGCATGCTGTCTATAAGAGAGTTTCTTCAGACTTAAAGACACACACAGACTGAAAGGGAGAAAATGGAAAAAGGTATTCTATGGAAATGGAAATCAAAGGAAAGCTGAAGTGACAATACTTGTATCACACAAAATAGGTTTCAAAAAAAAAAAAAGAAGAAGAAAACATGGCAATTGTAAATATGTATGTAACCAACATTCTATGTGTGCTGTGCATAGTCAGTCGTGTTTGACTCCTTGCAACTCCATGGACTGTAGCCTGTCAGGTTCCTCTGTCCATGGGGATTCTCCAGGGATTCTCCATACTGGAGTGGGCTGCCATGCCCTGCTCCAGTAGATCTTCTCAACTCAGGAATAGAACCCACGTCTCCCACATTGCAGGAGGATTCTTTACTATCTGAGATACCAGGGAAGCCCAAGAATACTGAAGTGGGTAGCCTATTCCTTCTCCAGGGAATCTTCCTGACCCAGGAATTGAACTGGGGTCTCCTGTATTGCAGGCAGATTCTTTACCAGCTGTGCTACCAGGGAAACCCATGTACCCATCATAGGAACACTTAAATACATAAAGCAAATATTAGCAGAAATAAAGGGTGAAACTTACAGAAACACAATGATAGTAGGGGACTGCAATACTTCACTTAAATAAGTGGACAGGTCTGTCATACAAAAAATCAGTAAAGAAACATTGGTCATATATGACACATTAAAATGTGTATATTAATATTTTAAGTCAATCAATGTGATATACCACATTAACAAATTGAAGAATAGAAAGCGTATGATCATCTCAGTAGATGTAGAAAAAGCTTTTGACAAAATTCAGCATTGATTTATCTTTAAAAAACTCTAGAATATGTCTATAGAGGAGAGATTCTTCAAAATAATAAAACCCATATATAATAAGGCCACAACTAACATCATTCTCAATGGTGAAAAGTTGAAAGTATTTCCTCTAAAATCATGAGCAAGACAAAGATTCCCACTTTTGCCAGTTTTACACAATACTGTTTTGGAAGTCATAGCCATCAGACAAGCAAAAGAAATAAAAAGAACCCAAATTAAAAAAGGAAAAAGTTAAGCAATCATTATTTGCAAATGATGTGATACTATACATGGAAAATCTGAAAGAGACCACCAAAAAAAAAAAAAAAAAAAAAAAAACTAGAGCTCACTATGAACTTGGTAAAGCTGCAGGATACTAAAGAAATCTGTTGCATTTCTCTACAGTGTGAACAACCTATAAGAAAGAGAAATGAAGGAAACAATTTAATTTGCAATTGCATTAAAAAGAATAAAGTACCTAGAAATAAACCTATCTCATGATGCAAAAGATCAGTAGTCAGAAAACAGTAAGACATCGATAAAAGGAATTGGGGATATTGCAAACAGATGGAAAGATAGACCATATTTCTTGCCTGGAAGAATTAATACTTTTAAAATACCATATGAGCCAAGGCAATCTACAGATTTAACACAATCCCTTCAAAACACTAATGACATTTTTCACAGAAATAGAACAAGTAATTTTAAAATTTGTAAGGAAAAAATAAGACCCAAAATAGCCTAAATAATCTTGAGAAAGAAGAATTGAGCTTGAGGTATCATACTCTCTGACTTCAGACTATACTACTAAGCTACAGCAATCAAGTCAGTACAGTGTAAAGTGCTGGCACAGAACAGACATAAATCAATGAAACAAAATATAGAGAGCCAGGAAATAAACTCATGCTCTTCTGGTCAATTAATCTACTACAAAGGTAGCAAGAATATACAATAAAGAAAAGACAGTCTCTTCAATAAGTGGTGCTGGGAATACCGGATAGCTACATGCAAAAAAAAAAAAAAAAGAACATTTTCTCACATCTACAAAAATAAACTCTAAATGTATCATAAACCTAAATGTAAGACCAGAAGCTATAAAACTTATGGAAGCAAACATAGGTAGAACACTCTTTGGCATGTATTGTAGCAATATTTATTTTTGATCTATCAAAGCAAAAATATACAAAAGCAAATATAAGCAAATGAGATCGAATGCAACTTCAAGATATGTACAGCAAAGGATACCATTGACAAAATGAAAAGAAAGACTATTGAATGGGATAAACTATTTGCAAATGATATGACTTATAAGAATTTAACATCCAAAATATATATGAAGATCATATAACTCAATATCAAAAAGCAAACAACCTGATTGACAAAAATGAAGAGACCTGAACATACATTTCTTTAAAGAAGACATACAGATTGTCAACTTGAAGATGCTCATCATTGCTAATCATCAGAGAAATGTAAATCAAAATCATAGTGAAGCATCACCTCACACGTGTCAGATTGGCTATCATCAAAAAGACCAAAAATAACAAGTGTGTCAAGAATGCAGAGAAAATTGAATTCTACTGCACTATTGGAGAAGTAAATAGCAACCCACTCCAGTATTCTTGCCTGGAGAATTCCATGAACAGAGGAGTATGGCAGGCTACAGTCCATGCGGTCGCAAAGAGTCAGACATGACTAAGCGACTAAACCGCCACCACACTTTTGGTGGGAATTTCAATTGCTGCAGCTACCGTTGGAAACATTATGGAGATTCCTCAAAAAACTACAAATATAACTATCATATGATCCAGTAATTCCACTCCTGGGCATGTACCCAAAGAAAACAAAAGCATTAATTAAAAATGATATATGTACTTCAATGTTCATTGCAGCATTATTTAATATAGCCAAGATATGGAAGCAATCTAAGTGTTCATCAATAGAGGAATGGGTAGAGGAAATGAGCTTTATGTATACATAGAGTGAAATAATTACTCAGTCATAAAAAATAAAGGAATTTTACTATTTGCATCAATGTGGTTGAACTTGAAGGGTATTACACTTAGTGAAATAATTCAGACAAAGACAAATGCTATATATATGTACATGTGAAAAAAAAAACTAGTGAATATAACAAAAAATAAATAGACTCACAGATATAGAGAACAAAATAATGGTTGCAGGTGGAGCAAGTATAGGGGACAAAGTACAAGGTAAGGATAGGGGATTAAGAGGTACAAATTATTGTGTATAAAATAGATGAGCTAAAACTACATATTGTACAGCACAAGTAGCCAATATTTTTAATAACTTTAAATATAGTATAATCTATAAAATATTGATTCACTTTGTTGTACACATGAAATTAATACAACATTGTAAATAAACTATAGTTGCATTAAAAACAAATAAAGCTATATATAAAATGTTTGTTATAATAGTGTAAGAATGACTGTAGTTTCTATGAATAAGTATGGTTAACTGAATTATGGTACAATCACATTATGGATTACTGTGCAATTATTGTTTATGGTATCCTGATATTAAAATAACTCTAAAGTATCATAGCTTAGTGAACTGAACTGAACTGAACTGAAGGTATCATAAACAATAGTAATACTCACCAAAGATTATATTTATTCCTATTTCTAATATTTTTTGCAGTTAGGTGAGTCCACATGATTTGGTCTGGCCAATGGACTTAGAAGAAAAGTGACATGTCTCTTCTTGCCTGAGATAGTATAAAGTCCATTTCTAACTCTCTGGTTGCATTCCTATGACAGCAAATAAGGATGGTGCAATAAGAGGATAGGTCTCCCCATCCCGATCCTCCCTCCCAACTCCCTCTCTACCCGATCCCTCTGGGTCTTCCCAGTGCACCAGGCCTGAGCACTTGTCTCATGCACCCAACCTGGGCCGGTGATCTGTTTCACTATAGATAATATACATGTTTCAATGTTGTTCTCTCGAAACATTCCCACCCTCGCCTTCTCCCACAGAGTCCAAAAGTCTGTACTGTACATCTGTGTCTCTTTTTCTGTTTTGCATATAGGGTTATCATTACCATCTTTCTAAATTCCATATATATGTGTTAGTATGCTATAATGTTCTTTATCTTTCTGGCTTACTTCACTCTGTATAATGGGCTCCAGTTTCATCCATCTCATTAGAACTGATTCAAATGAATTCTTTTTAATGGTTGAGTAATATTCCATGGTGTACATGTACTCGATTCAGCCACAAAAAAAAAAAAAAAAAAAAAAGAGGATAGGTCTCTGAATAACTCTGGAGCAGACATGACACCTTCCCTCAATCCCTGAAATATAAATGAAAATTTGATTTTATTGGGTTAAGCTACTTAATTTGTTACTGGAGTATGACTTAGCCACATCTAATTAATATTTAATGGGAAGAGAAAAAAGAAAAGACAAATCCAGGACAAAATTTCAAGAATATTTTTCTAAATATGTTTATTAAGTTATAGATGTGTGTATTTACTTATACATGAATAAAAATATATCAAGGGCTAACAATTTTTATCTCTGAGGATGGGAAGTGAGAATTTCAGGAAAATAAGATAGAACATAAGAGATACTATATTTCTACATTGCCTGAAATTTTAAAAAACATATATTCATGTATTGTGTATGTAAAAGTTTTCTTAAAAAATAAGATCAAATTGTTTCTTAAATATAAAAAAAAAATTTGCTATATATGTGTGCCTAATATTTCTCATGTTTTAACCAAAAATAATTCTGGTTAGCAACTATGATTGGTAGTTAGGAAAGTAAAAGGGGGTCAAATATGAGGAATACTTCAAAGTATATTTAGTTTGCAAGGCTCTATTCTTCCCATTTTGCTGTGCTCCTTCATGCCTGTGTGCTGTTAGGATACCTAGATGGCCTTTTGACAGTGGGGAGTTGATTGCAATTATACGTGCCTGCCTTTCTCCTTTACTTGTCACCTTTTTATATAAAACGTAGGGGCCCAAATCACTCCATCTTCATTGGGTTATTGTTCCAGGCCAAATCTATGTTATTTCTGAAAAACTGCAATAAGTGTAATGTACAAGATAGCTGTGGTATCTGGGTAATATCTTGCCCTTGAGACATTTGCAACTGTTTACGTGTGTTACTCTGTCAAAGCAACCAAGGTAGATACTGATGATGAAAGAAATAGATACCAAGAACTCTCACAATTTACTTGTGTCTTGGAAAATTTGCCGTTAAAAGATTTGCTAGTAGAGTGCTGTCAATGTGCTTCTAAAGTGTCTGATTTTCTAAACGCTGATAGAAGAAAAACTAGGCAACTCAGCAGCTTCAAACAAAAAATGACTTATTTAGGTATTTACAAGACTGACTGAGGTATCCCATGCTGAGTTAGAGCAGGTACTTGTCGGAAAGGATATTTGCATAATGGGTTTTAAATTTCCTGTTTGAAATTTTATTAATAGTATAATTATTATTTTAAAAAAGCTTAGTTTAATACTATCTTTTGTTTATATCTATATAAGCATATTTAATTTCTACTAATAAAATCAAGTTCAGATACTTGAAAATATGAGCTAATGATCAAATTTTCTACATGATGGAGAAAGGAATGGATTGTGTGGCTTCCTGTGACAATTCTACTATTGGGTTTGATTGTTTTGAGTTTTGTCAATTTGATGTTTCTAAGAGAGTATTTTGGAAGAATTTCATTCATTTTCTTTTTATTTCAGTCTGTCAAACTCACTTTTCAAGAAAGATGAATACTATCCTCTATAAAATATACCTAAAGTGATGGGGTGCAAAACTGGACTTGACAAAGATTTTGGGATGATATAATGCAAAGGGGTAGTGTATAATAAATTGTCCATAACTTCTGATCTTTGATGGAATTACCTGGTAGTTCAGCTGGTAAAAAAACAAACAAACAAACAAAAAAAAGCCCACCTGCAATGTAGGAGACCCCTATTTGATTCCTGAGTTTGGAACATCTGCTGGAGAAGGGATGGATAGGCTACCCAATCCAGTATTCTTGGGCTTTTGTGGTGGCTCAGCTGGTAAAGACTCTGCCTGTAATGTAGGAGACTTGTGTCTGATCCCTGGGTTGGGAATATCCCCTGGAGAAGGGAATGGCTGCTCAACCCAGCATTCTGGCCTGGAGAATTCCAAGGACTGGGGTTGCAAAGAGTTGGACATGACTGAGAGAGTTTCACTTTCTGATCTTTGATGAAAGATGAAACATGGATAGTTTGTGTCTTTTAGGGTATAGTAGCTTTTTTTGCATCAGTATATTCAGTCCAGTTCAGTTCAGTTCAGTTGCTCAGTCATGACTGACTCTGCAACTCCATGGACTATAGCACTCCATGCTTCCCTGTCCTTCACCAATGCCAGGGTTTGCTCAAGCTCATGCCCATTGAGTCAGTGATGCCATCCAACCACCTCATTCTCTGTCATTCCCTTCTCCTCCTGCCTTCAATCTTTCCCAGCATCAGGGTCTTTTCCAGTGAGTCAGTTCTTCACATCAGGTGGCCAAAGTATTGGAGCTTCAGCTTCGGCATCAGCAATAGTCCTTCCAATGAATATTGAGGACTAATTTCCTTGAGGATTGGTTGGTTTGATCTCCTTGCAGCCCAAGAGACTCTCAAGAGTCTTCTCCAACACCACATTCAAAAGCATCAAGTCTATGGAGCTCAGATTTCTTTATGATTCAACTCTCACATCCATATACAACTATTGGAAAAACTATAGCTTTGAGTATAAGGACCTTTGTGAGCAAAGTAATCTCTTGGATTTTTAATATGCTGTCTAGGTTTGTCATAGCTTTTCTTCCAAGGAGCAAGTGTATTTTAATTTCATGGCTGCAGTCACTATCTGCAGTGATTTTGGAGCCCAAGAAAATAAAGTCTGTCACTCTTTCCATTGTTTCCCCATCTATTTGCCATGAAGTGATGGGTTCTGGTACAATTATCTTAGTTTTTTGAATATTGAGTTTTAAGCGAACTTTTTGACTCTCCTCTTTCACTTTAACGAAAAGGTTCTTTAGTTCCTCTTAGTTTTTTACCATAAAGGTGGTGTCATCTATGTATGTGAGGTTTTTGATATTTCTGGCAATCTTGATTCCAGCTTGTGTTCATCCAGCACAGCATTTCTCATGATGTACTCTGCATGTAAGTTAAATAAGCAGGGTGATGACATACAGCCTTGATGTACTGCTTTCCCAATTTGGAACCAGTCCATTGTTCTATGTTCGGTTCTAACTGTCGCTTCTTGACCTGGATACAGTTTTCTCAAGGGGCAGGTAAGGTGGTCTGGTATTTCCATCTCCTGAAGAATTTTCCACAGTTTGTTGTGATCCACACAGTCAAAGACTTTAGCATAGTCAATAAAGCAGAAGTATCAGAAAAGCTGGTGTAGTAGAAGAATACTTGAGATTTTAATAGCAGCAAGCAATTATTAATTTTAGGCTATTTAAAGTATCAGAAGGCATTTTTTAATATGGCATCCAAGTAACTGTTGTTTTCAACAGCACTGCTGATGTCTAAAGAAAATAAAAATGTAAAATTAAAAGCTAGAAGAGCTACTTGGGACTGAATGTAATCTGATAAAGAGTACAAACTCTACTTCACAAGTGATTTTGTTTTCATCTCATGAACAGAGGAAGCTTTATGTATAAAGGAAAACCGTCTATTCAATTAATCAGGTCAGTCTTCTTGGGGATTTAATATTCATTTCAGTGATTCTAGATTCTTCAATTCATTTCTAGAACGTATATATTTCCACTAGAGTCAATTTATAAATTATAAAGAAATCAACATGAGTATCATTAAGTTATACCTACACTCCCCTTACATATTTTGTCAAATATTTGAAAATCTTTTATCTTTCTCTGAAGTTTTACACTAGATTTGGAGCAGACTTAAAATGTTCTTTAAGTTGTTTTTCATAAAAATGTACCCTCAATTTAAAGATTATCCTGAACCTTGATTTAGTTGAGACCAAAGAATATTTACACTAAATTGCTACTCATACTAAATTCTATTATGATAAAAGTCAGTAATGATGTTAAAGGAAAAAAAATTGGTTCTGTGTCTCTATCTGTTTTATTTTCTTAAGAACCATTGTTAATTTGGAATATTTATTTAGTCAACATTATTTGTGAGACAATCATTTCAACTTATAATTATATTCTGATAAAAGGTAAGATTGAAACTATGTGTATTATTTCAGCTCTCACATAAAATGAGCTTGGAAGTATCCCTTACCACACACAAAGAGACACACCAAAAGAAAAACAGCCAAATTAATACAAAACCAGTGACACTTCTTGGGTCCATGAGAGAATTGAGGTTGCAAGGCCAATTGCTACAGCAAAACTTGAAGAGATGGGTGAATAAAGACAGATAGTTGAAATCAACTTACCTACATGCAGAAACCACTGGAGACACAAACTGGTAGAAATGCTTAGAAAGGAATTTTGAGGAATTACTGACGGCTCACTGTATATAAGCTTCAGAATGAACTCTTGGTGACTGCAGATACAGAGGGCTTCCAGGTAGAACTAGTGGTAAAAAACCTGCTTCCAATGCAGGAGACATAAGAGACATGGGTTCGATCTCTGGATGGGGAGGATCCACTGGTATAGGAATTGACAACCTATTCCAGTGTTCTTGCCTGGAGAATCCCTTGGGCCGAATAACTGGTGGACTGTAGGGTTGCAAAGAGTCGGACATGACTGAGGGACTTAGCACACGCATAGACATAGAAGGGTCCCACACTTTTGTGGATTTTACTTCCACGTATCTCACAAGGCTATGATGGTGAAGAGTCAAGGAAAAATCATGTATCTATTTGGTGGGGGGCCTCAGGGAGAGAGGAAAAGTAATCATTTTTAAATACACCCAATATATTCTTCATAATAAAAACATACTTTCTAGTGAGAAATACTTTGCCAGAGACTTATCTAAAATAGATGGGAAGTCCAAGTACCCAACTACAGTCCACATAACCTTTCTGTCTTACCTAAGGAAGGTAGAAAGAAACTTTTGTGGAAATCCAAGCAATACAGGTTCACTAAAGATTAATCATAAGATTATAGAATGCCTCCCTCTACCATTTCTTATTACAATATTAACATGACTTCAGTAAGAGTGAATTACAACTAATTTGGCCATAAGGCTCAGACTCAAAGAAGATGATATTCTTATGAATATATAAAGACAAAAGCTAGAACACTAAGTGTATTTAAGATCCCTGACACTTACAACTATAGTTAACATTAAACACAGCTCAATTTCCAGCCAGATTAACATAAAATTCCACACTAAAGGCGTATTTAACTTCAATCAGTTCAGTTCAAGGCAATTGTATTCAACTCTTTGTGACCCCATGGACAGCAGCATGACAGGCTTTCCTATCCATCACCAACTCCCATTGCTTACTCAAATTCATGTCCATCGAGTCGTTGATGCCATCAAACCATCTCATTCTCTGTCATTCCCTTCTCCTCCTGCCTTCAATTTTTCCCAACATGAGGGTCTTTTCTGATGAGTTGGCTCTTGGCATCAGGTAGCCAAACTATTAGAGTTTCAGCTTCAGCATCAGTCCTCCCAATAAATATTCAGGACTGATTTCCTTTAGAATTGACTGATTTGATCTCCTTGTAATCTAAGGGACTCTCAAGAGTCTTCTCCAACACCCGAGTTCAAAAGCATAAATTCTTGGGCGCTCAGCTTTCTTTATAGTCCAACTCTCACATCCACACATGACTACTGGAAAAACCATAGTTTTGTCTAGATGGACTTTGTGGCTAAGTAATGTCTCTGCTTTTTAATATACTGTCTAGGTTGGTCATAGCTTTTCTTCCAAGGAGCAAGCATCTTTTAATTTCATGGCTGCAGTCATAATCTGCAGTCATTTTGGAGTTCCAAAAAATAATGTCTGTCACTGTTTCCATTGTTTCCCCATCTAAATGGGGAACTGTTTCCATTGTTTCCCCTATTTAAATAGCTAAATAGAAACTATTTAGCTTAGTTCCTATTATTCAATATATCATATCTATCTTTCAACAAAAATTTAGCGGACATGTTATAGGTAATAAAGAAATACCATCTGAAAGGACAAAGGTTAGAACCAATCTCAGAAAATTATAAAGACGTTGCGATTATGAGACAGATAATTTTAAATGTCTCTGGTGAATCTACTGAGTGTTCTAATTGGAAAAGTAAATAACAGGGGAAACATGGGTACTATAGCAGAAAGATGGAAATTCTAAAAAACAATTGAAAGGAAATGCTGAAAACACTGCAAGAGAAATAGAGAATACTCTTATTCTTGATGGGCTTATCAGTGACATTAGTATGACAAAGTAAAGAACCAAAGAGCATAAAGATATGTCAACAGAAACTTCCCAAATTAAAAAAAAAAAAAAAAAAAAAAACCATTTTAAAAAGAATTTAAAAAACAGAATAAAACATACAAGAACTGTGAGACAGTTTTGAAAAGAATGACATAATTTTAATTGGTACACTAGAAGGAGAATAAAGAAGAAACAAAGCGGACAAACTTACTGCTCAGAACTCCGTAAAGTTAAGAATAAAAATTTAATCAATAATTCAGAAGATGTACAGAACATCAAGCAAAATAAGTAGCAAATAAAGGACTCCTAGGCATTTAATACTCAAACTGCAAAGTAAAAACAAAAAGAAAATATTGGAAGAGGCCAGAGGGAAAAATCTCCTAACCCACATAGAAAATAGATATACATTGCAGAGGGTTTTTCTCACAAATCTTGAAAACAAGAAGTGAGTTGAGTAATATATTTAAAGTATTAAGAATGTCAATGTAGCATTCTATAAGCAGAAATGCAAAAGTAGAAAATCAAGAGATACCTGGAGTAATGGGCATGTTTGGCCTCGGAGTACAAAATGAAGCAGGGCAAAAGCTAATGGAGTTTTGCCAAGAGAATGCACTGATCACAGCAAACACTTTCTTCCAACAACATAGGAGACAACTCTACACATGGACATCACCAGATGGTCAATACCGAAATCAGATTGATTATATTCTTGGCAGTTGAAGATGGAGAAGCTCTATACAGTCAGCAAAATCAAGACCAGGAGCTGCCTGTGGCTCATGAACTTCTTATTGCAAAATTCAGATTTATATTGAAGAAAGCAGGGAAAACCACTAGGCCATTAAGATATGACCAATTATACAGTGGAAGTGACAAGTGGATTCAAGGGATTCGATCTGTTAGAGTGTCTAAAGATCTATGGACAGAGGTTCGTAACACTGTACAGGAGTCAGTGATTGAAACCATCCCCAAGAAAAAGAAATGCAAAAAGACAAAATGGCTATCTGAGGAAACTTTACAAAACCTGCAAAAAGAAGAGAACCTAAAGGCAAAGGAGAAATGCAAAGCTATACCCATCTGAATGCAGAGTTCCAAATAATATTAAGGAGAGATAAGACAACCTTCCTAAATGATCAATGTAAAGAAACAGAGGAAAACAGTAGAATGGGAAAAGCTAGAGATCACTTCAAGAAAATTAGAGATACCATTTTGCATTTCATGCAAAAATGGGCACAATAAAGGACAGAAATGGTATGGACCTAACATAAGCAGCAGATATTAAGAAGAGATGGCAGGATACACAGAAGAGCTATACAAAAAATATCTTAATGACCCAGATAACCATGATGGTGTGATCAGTCACCTAGAGCCAGACATCCTGGAATGTGAAGCCAAGTGGGCCTTAGGAAGCAATACTACAAACAAAGATACTGGAGGTGATGGAATTCCAGATGATCTATTTTAAATCCTAAAAGATGATGCTGTGAAAGTGTTGCACTTAATATCCCAGCATATATGGAAAACTCAGTAGTGGCCACAGGACTGGAAAAGGTCAGTTTTCATTCCAATCCTAAAGAAGGGGAATGGCAAAGAATGTTCAAATGACTGCACAATTGGACTCATTTCACATGATAACAAAGTATTGCTCAAAATTCTCAAAGCCAGACTTCAAGTGTATGTGAACTGAGAATGTTCAACTTGGATTTAGAAAAGGCAGAGGAACCAGAGATCAAATTGTCAGCATCTGTTGGAACATAGAAAAAAGTAAGATAATTCCAGAAAAGCATCTACTTCTGCTTCATTGACTGTACTAAAGCCTTTGACAGTGTGGATCACAACAAACTGTGGAAAATTCTAAAAGAGGTGGGAATACTGAACCACCTTTCCTGCTTCCTGAGAAACATGTATGTAGGTCAAGAAGCAACAGTTAGAAGCGAACATGGAACAACGGATTGGTTCAAAATTGGGAAAGGAGTCCATCAAGGTTGTATATTGTCACCTTGCTTATTTAACTTACATGCAGAGTACATAAAGTGAAATGCTGGGCTAGATGAAACACAAGCTGAAATCAAGATTGCCAGGAGAAATATCAATTACATTAGATAGGCAGGCAGATGACACCATCCTTATGGCAGAAAGTGAAAAGGAACAAAAGAGCCTTTTCATAGTGAAAGAGGAGAGTGAAAAAGTTGGCTTAAAGCTCAACATTCAGAAAACTAAGGTCATAGCATCCCATCATTTCATGGCAAATAGAGGGGGCTACAATGGAAACAGTGACAGAGTTTATTTTCTTGGTCTCCAAAATCACTGCAGATGGTGAATGAGACCATGAAATTAATAGATGCTTGCTCCTTGGAAGAAAAAGTATGACCAACCTAAACAGAATATTAAAAAGCAGAGACATTACCTTTCTGACCAAGGTCTGTCTAGTCAAAGCTATGGTTTTTCCAGTAGTCATGTATGGATGGGAGATTTGGACCATAAAGAAAGCTGAGCTCTGAAGAACTGATATTTTGAACTGTGGTGTTGGCGAAGACTCTTGAGAGTCCCTTGGATTGCAAGGAGATCCAACCAGTCCATCCTAAAGAAAATCAGTTGTGAATATTCACTGGAAGGATTGATGAAGCTGAAGCTCCAATACTTTGGCCACATGATCTGAAGAGCCAACTCATTAGAAAGGACACTGATGCTGGGAAACACTGAAGGCAGGAGGAGAAGGAAATGACAGAGGATGAAATGGTTGGGTGGCATCACTAACTCAGTGGACATGAGTTTGAGCAAGCTCCAGGTGTTGTTGATGGACAGGAAGCCTGGTGTGCTGCAGTCTATGCCTTTGCAGAGGTGAACAGCAATAGTCAGAGAAATGTCTTTCAAAAGTGAATCAGAAATATAGATTTTTTCAGACAAGCAAAAGCTGAGGAAATTAATTGCCAGTAGATCTGCCCTGTAAGAAGGATTAAAATGTAGACATTCAGAGATAAGGAAATTCCATAGATTAGACAGCTGTATTTGCATATGAAAGAAAAACTTCGGAAAAGGAATTGCTGCTGTTCAGTGTCTAAGCTGTGTCCAATTCTTTGCGACCCCATAAACCGCAACACATCAGGCCTCCCTGTCTCTCACTGAAGATAAAATAAAAAAATATTCTTTCTGCTTGTCCGTGATCTAATAGGAAAATAATGCTAGCTTAACAGTTAACACATCCATCATTTCACATATTTGTATCTGTGTGTGTGAACATTTGCTATCCTCTTCACCAAAAATGCTTCTTGAAAGTAATAAAAGTATTAACGTATTTTATTACTATAGATAAGAGTAAATGAAATGAATGACAATGATTTTATATGCACTAGAAATTCTCTATCTTAATGTATTAGCACTATCCCTGAATAGTATAGTATTATTAGAGAATAAACTTAATTTGGTTGCAAATGTATATTTCAAACTCCAGGGAATCCACTAAAAAGTTATATAAAACAAGCACAGCAGATATGCTACAGGGGAGAGGAAATTATATATATATATATATATATATATATATATATATATATATATATATATATATTTATCAGTTAAAACCAGAAAAGGGGAGAAAAGGAAAAGAAAAATAAAAGAACAAGTGCAATGAAGAAAAACAGTTATGAAAGTTATAAACATGGTAGATTTAAATCCAGTTATATCAATAATTACTTTCATTGTGAGTGGCCTAAATCCACCAATTTAAAAAAATTGGATGGGAGGAAGGTATAGTTAGGTAGGTTGGGATAGACATGTACACACTTTTTTATTTAAAATGGGTAATCAACAAGGGCCTACTGTATAACATGTGAAATTCTGATCAATGTTATGAATGGAAGGGGAGTTTGGGGGAGATTGGATATAAGTATTAATATGCCTGAATCCCTTTGTTGTTTGCCTAAATTATCACAACTCTGTTTTTTAATCAAGTATATCCCAATACAAGAAGAAAAATTAAGGAAAAAGAAAAGGTCTAACCACTGCATGGTAGCAGTGGTTATATATATCTATATATCTATCTATATATATATATAGATAGATAGATAGATAGATAGATAGATATCTATATCTATATATGTATGTGCTACTTAGTTACCTCATTAAAGACTGTTTGCTCTGTGCTAAGTCACTTCAGTCGTGTCTGACTCTTTGCGACACCATGGAGTGTTGCCTGCCAGGCTTCTCTGTCTATGGAATTCTTCAGGCAAGAATATTGGAGTGGGTTGCCATTTCCTCCTCCAGGGGATCTTCCTAACTCAGGGACTGAACCCGTGTCTTGCATTGGCAGGTGTTTTTTTTTTACCACTAGCACCACCTGGGAAGTGCCAGTAAAGAGTAAGAATGTTAATGGAACAAATTCACTTACTCACTAATGATGCTGCTGCTGCTGCTAAGTCACTTCAGTCGTGTCCAACTCTGTACGACCCCATAGATGGCAGACCACCTCCCCCGTCCCTGGGATTCTCCAGGCAAGAACACTGGAGTGGGTTGCCATTTCCCTCTCCAATGTATGAAAGTGAAAAGTGAAAGTGAAGTCACTCAGTCACTTCTTCATAGCTTTGTTATCCTTTTTTTCTCTTTTAGGTGAAAAAGTACAACCACTAAAATAAATCAAAATATTAATGTTAAAAAAGTTATAACTGTCAGAGTGGACTAAAAAACAAGATCCAACTACATATTGTCTATGAAGAAACCTACTTGAAATGTAAAGACACAGATTACTAGCTAAATAAAAGAAAGCTAGAATGGCTCAGAAGTCAGACAAATCAAACTTCAGAATAAGAGAAATGATCAGGGATAAGGATGGTCACTGCAAATTGATAAAGATGTCAGGTACCTAGGAAAATATAGCAATCCTTAATATGTATACATGCAATAAAATATCTTCAAAATACTTAAGGAAAACAATTATATTACTGTTAGGAAAAATGAATAAACCTATCATTTTAGCTAGGCGTTTCTATACTTTTCTTTCAGTAACTGATAAATCAAGCAGGAAGAAAATCAGTAAGGATGTAATTTACCTAAATGACTTAATCAACTTATTGACATTTATAGAATACTCCAAACAACAACATCAGAATATTCTTATTAAACTCACATAGAACATTCACCAATAGAGAGCACTTCCTGTTCTGTAAAACACATCCTAACCTTAAAAAAGCAGATCATGCAAGGTATATTCTTATACCATGATGGAAACAAACTAGAATTTAATGACAGAAATATAGCTGGGAAGTCTCCAAATATTTGAAATTTGATCACCACTCTTCTAAACAACACACATGAATAAAGAGTCTTTAGAAAATTTAGAAGTTATTTTAACTAAATGAAAATGAAGACACAACTTACCAAAATTTAAGGAATTCAGAGACAGCAGTGTTTAGAAGGAAATTTATCACAATAATTGCACAAATCAGAAAAGAAGAAAGACTTCAATTATGTAAGCTTCTACCTTAGGAGTCTGGAGGGAAAGGTACGATTTAAGCAAATAGCATACATAGAAAAAAAAACAATATAAAGTAGAGCAGAAAGCAATGAAATTGAAATCCGGAAAACAATACAGGAAATTAATGGAACCAAAAATTGATTCTTTGGAAAGATAAAACATTTAGTAAATCTCTAGCCAGGCTAGCAAAATTAAACAGAAAAATCATAGATTTGTAATGGAAGAAATGAATGAGATATTGTCACTATTGAGATTATGGGCAAAAAAGCCAGTAAAGTAATATTTGGAAACATTCTAAGCCCACAGATTTTATAATATATGTGAAATAGACTAATTCTTTGTAAGGGAAAGCTACCAAAACTAAAACAAGGATAATTTTAGTAGTCCCATATCTATATTAAAGATATTGAGTCAATAATCAGTTATCATCCAGATAAGAAAGCACCATGCCTAGATTGTTTCACTAGCGAATTCTAACAATTATATAGGGGAGAAACAACACCAATTATTAATAATATTCTTCAGAAAGTAGAAACAGAGGGAAGGCTTCTTAAGTTATTTTATAAGGTCCATATTACCTTAACACCAAAACTAGACAAAGATATTATAAGTAAAGGAAACTATAGACCATTATGTCTCAAGAATCTAAATTAAAAATCTTCAGAATATTGAATTTAGTAATTTATTTAAAATTATATAGCTCAACTAAGTTGGATTTATTCTAGGAATGGCACTATTTGAACATAAATTAGTATTATCCACCATAATAACAGGCTGACTCAGAAAACCAGATGATCATTCCAATTAATACCAAAGCAGCTTCTGGTACTGGGTTAGACTTGAAGATATCAGTATGATCCCATGTTTATTCAGGTGGTTGCATTTATAGAAATGTTTATAAATATGGGGTTGTATACACACAAATATTTTCTTTCTCTATCAGATGAGATGGCCTGGATGCAAAGGTGGTCTGATATCAAGAAGCACATAAGGGCTCAGATCTTGGGTCTAATACCATTTTCCATTAAAAGAAACCAGGGCTCCTTAGGGAAATGGCTTATTCTAGGACAAAGGCAATAAATACATAAGATGAGCCTGGAACATCTGGAATTACCAGAAAGTAAGAAAGTGCTATTAAAAGAGAATGATAGCATTATCTCTAAAGGACACAGGACCAAATTGAGAGGGTTCCCAATAGTCACAACTGGAAAAATATGAGAAGCAAAGTCAAGTAGCAGTATTGGATTATAACTCAAAGTATAAAATAAATATCCACAAACCATAATTATATACATACATGATTGAATGAATAAATAAGCCATTAATATTAACAGGGGAGAAAATCTGAATCTCCCTTGCTGAAAAATTCCAAGTAACTTATGTAGATACTATGTCCTTAATGAAGGGAACATAAATTCTAACCCCTTTAGTGTGGTCTCTACACAGTAACTTCTTTCCAGAGAATAAAGCGTGGAAAGCCTTAAAAAAAAAAAAAGTTTACAGTGGAGAAGTTCATAAACCACTTCATCTGTCATGTGATTAGAATCAGTATTGACCATGGTAACTAATGTTGATAGTATGTACTTCGCTATTATGTGATGAAAATGGCACTTCTATATCCTTTTAAAAAAAATATAAAATCTCAATTTAGTCATGAGAAAAACATCATAAAAATGCCAAATGAATGGCATGCATCCTAGAAAATACCTGGCTAGTACATTTGAAAACTGTCTTGAAAATATGAAAATTCTGAGAAATTATCCACAGCCAAGAGAAGCCTAAGGAGCCATGACAAGTAAATGGAATGTGATATCCTGGATGGGATCCTGGAAAAGGAAGAGATATTAGGTAAAAACTAAGAAACTGGGAAAAGAAGTATGGACTTTAGATAACAATATATCAATCTTGGGTGATTATTTGTAACAAATATAACTTGCCAGTGTATTATATTAATAATTCTTCCTGTTGTTACAGTTTCACCCCTTTGTTTCTATGGGGCTTTGCTGGTCCTGAAAAAGTTATTCACACTTGTTTGTTGCTTATTAAATATTATAAAGTGATATGTATTATTCCCCAGGCCCTAGATAGGAGGATACCCAACTTTATCCACCTGTGATGGTTGATGATTATGTTCAGCATGAGATGTAAGGAGAGAGGCAATGCCCTATCAATTATAACTTGTTTCAAACTTAGCTACATTACAGCAAATAGCCCAAATACAGGGACACATTCAGCTGGGCACTTTTAGGATAACTTTCTGTCTCTTTTGCTCCTGCCTTTATGTGTCTGAAAACAGTCTGTTCCCAAACACTGTCTTATCTACAGGTGTGACTCAAGACTGTCCCAACGTGACGTGATTGCAGGTTTCTCATGTCAATGACTGTTATTCTGTTATTGTCATCTTTCTAAATTAGTTCAGATCTCTCAGGAAAATGGAGCCATTGACCAAAAGCCATGTTAACAATGATTTAATGAAATTGCCTGGTTTCTTCTCAGTTCACCATTCCCCAGGGCCAGCGCCCAGCCTTTCCCCAACCTTCTTTTCCACAGAATACCTTCCTGTATATGCTCAATATTGTTCTCAATGGTTTCAGTGCTGGAGTTTTAGTCTATGCTTTTAATTACACTTAAATATTCACGACACTGAGATTGCTGTAGCAATACCAGCCAGGGAAATATTATAGTAATTTAGTAATTTGCATAGTTCACAAGCTTACATCACTTCTCCTTTCCCTTCCTGCTGAAGGTTGAAAGTTCATCATATAATGCTGCTTTGAGTGAATGAGCTAAGATCCTCTGTTTTCTAAATATGGGACTTTATGTGGTAAGAAGGTCAAAGATTTATCTCAAGCTTATGAGATTTGGAGGACTTTAGGAGAAGAGGAAACTACCCCATTCTTCTTATTTATGAGTGTCTTTGAACCTAAGAAAGGTCTCATTTGTATACATCTAGATAATCTATCTATATATTTAAGGAGTTTCCAAAGCAAGGCAGGGGAATGTAACCTTGAAAATAATATAAAATAGCTGTATTGCAAAATGTTGTAAATATTAGTTGAACACAATGAGACATTTGCTAGGGGCTGAGGAACCAGAAAATTGAAAGCATTTAAGAGAAATATCTCTTACTTTAAATTCACTTGCAGTTCCTGGTGACTGAAAGCTGTTAAAGGAAAAGAGAAAACAATAACGGCAGCAACAAAATCCCTCATAAGTTTAATAGCCACCCACTGATTGTAAATGTGAAGAGAGAGGACCTCTCCAAGCACAAAGCTGAAATGTAGAGGGATCCACCTTTATTAAAGTCCCTGACCTTCTGCGCATTAATGGACAGGCTCTAAAAATCACATACAGCAACACTTTGCAATGTTGTTTTTAGAACTTAATTTTCATCTCCTGGAATCAAGCCTTTGTCCTAGCCTCCAAAATGTTTTCATTGTGTTTTTCCTAATCCTGACTTCCATCAGTCAAAATTATGTTATTATTCAAAAACAAACAAACAAAAACTCATAAAGAAATTTCTGATAATCTAAGATGGAGTATCCTGGCCAAACTGACCTTAGAAATACTTGTTACCTATTTCCCTTGCTTCTTGGAGGAGCCTAATTTTTCAGGTGTTAAAAAATAAAGTATTTTGCAATGATATGAAACAGAAGCAAGAATTTGTTTTTGAGATGACTTTACAACTGCAGTTGCATTTATAAAGGAACCTAGTAGAGTGTGCAGAAAAGATGGAGGCGCATGTCATACAATAAATTTGGAAATTAAGTACTCGGCACCTGTTTCAAGAGATATACACTTGTAATTGTTTACTTATGTGTATATAGGCTGTGTCTTACTAAGACATAGTATATATGTTGAAAAGGAGAATAAAAGCAGTATTAAACAATGCTTTTTGTTTGTTTCTTTAAGTGTTAGGATGTCTCATGCAATATTTAGGATATTCTTATACCCCAAAAAGTTGGAGAAGGAAATGGCAACCCACTCCAATGTTCTTGCTTGGAGAATTTCATGATCAGAGGAGCCTGGCAGGCTACAGTCCATGGAGTTGCAGAGTCAGGCATAATTGAATGACTAATACTACTAACATCACAACACAAAAGGCAACTGTTTATATAAGTCTAATTTTAACTGGGTATACTATATTTTATTTGTTGAGTCTGGCAGTTAAAATCTATGAGGAAGGCTTCACAGAGGAGGTGCCATTGAAATTAGAAAACAAAAGATAAATATATATATATGTATATGTATATAGACATTTTGGTGGGAGTATAAGTGCACTGAGGTCAGAGAAATCAATATGAGCAGATCCCCAGAAAATTTTCAATATCTTTCCCCGCTGTGTTTATACTATCACAAGTACTTCAGATCATAATCTTTTAAAGTATTTAAAAATGACAATTTAATTTGATATGGAAGATCTAGCTGCCATCTATCATTCAATGATTTCTAAACCTGGGAGTTTTTAAAAGTACATCAGTTTTGGGGAGTTTACCTAGAGTGATGGATCACTAATTTAATGTGACTAAAAACAGCTAATTAGTTCAATTGAAACACATCCTATACCCATAAACTAAACTGAACAGACTGAGATCTGTTCCCTGGACGGTCTCTTTACATGAAGCTGAAACCTTGATAAACCCTCTGCTGAAGAGAAGGCCATGTTATCACGGCCCCCTAGGAATCAATCTCTACACCTCTAATTTTTTTTTAATAAAACTGCATCAGAAACGTTTTAACATTTTTTAATAGGCTGAATTTACATAAGGGTGTATATAAATATGATAACATGTTTTCCCTCAGCCAAATTTTAGAATAATCTCATAATGCTTTATCCATTTTGTTAGGGAAATAAACATAAATAGAAAAGCATGAATTTTTGCTTACAAGTTTAAAACTATTGCTCCTTCATAGTGGGGGAACCTGTTAATCTTGATAAAGCCACATGCTACAGATATGGAACACTATTCAAAATGAATGTTATACAACTCAGTGTCTGTTCGACTATTGCTTGCAGAATTTACTCTGTCCGAAAGATATTTTATAGTTTATATATTAAAATTCAGAGGAGGTCAGTTGGTAGGAAGGGAAATGTGAGTAACGGTTCCTGTTGGAAGATAAAGAAATAGGCCAACAGTAATGAACATATATGTCTATTTTTCAAAGACACTGGGCTGATAGAGGGAAATATTGCAATTCACCATAATAGAGGATATGTAACAGCAGAAATGACAAGTTGAGACCAGGAAGACAGTATGTAAGAGAAAATCCATGTCAAGTATAAGAGTTAAAGGGATCTACATAGTCAGACACACACATTAAGACTTGATAATTGGGGCCATTCACATTACCCTGGCTCTATCACTTAGAAGTCTCCCTTCCTTCAGTAAATATATTTATTATCTTTTAAGGAGACTTCTTGACTCAAATAAGGCTGCTAGGACTTCTAATCTCAAAGGTTTCTCCTTTAGCCCTAAAAATGGATGTGAGAAACAAGCAAGCCAATCAGAATAATGCATCTCTGTGGCCAGTTTGGCTCAAGGATGGCAAAGGATACATGCCAGGTCAATCAAACATCTCCTGGGAATTTTTTATATGGCCCCTCAGATAAAGAAGTCATTTCCCCCTTGAATAGCAAGGTGTAAGGCTGTGACCTCAGAGCTGTCAGTGACTATGCTCCCTGCAATGTGCAGAGCGTCCCAAATTGAGGCCAACACACATTCAGAATATGGGCAAATGAAGGCATATGGTCTATGCCAATTATCTTCTTCTCCCTCTCTCTGCCCCTGTATCTTCTTGTGCGCGCACGCGCGCGCACACACACACACACACACACACACACACACACAAAACTCCCATGCGTGCACAATTGGTTAATTTTATTTAGTTGACCTTCTTGAGGGCCTCCTTGCAGCTCAGTTGGTAAAGAATCCACCTGCAATGCAGAAGACCCCAGTTCGATTCCTGAATTGGGAAGATCTGCTGTAGAAGGGATAGACTACCCACTCCAGTATTCTTGGGCTTCCCATCTGGCTTAGTGGGTAAAGAATCTGCCTGCAATACGGTAGACCTGGGTTTGATCCCTGGGTTGAGAAGATCTCCTGGAGAAGGGAAAGGGTACCCAATCCAGTATTCTGGCCTGGAGAGTTCCATGGACTGTATAGTCCATGGGGTCATGAAGAGTCAGACATGACTGAGCAAATTTCACTTTCACTTTACTTGAGGGCTCTCCTTGTGAGTGTGTGTGTGTGCATGTGTAAATGTGCTTGCTCATATGTGGTCCAGTTAAATGGGCCACTGATAATCCTTTTTGCTTGAATGGGTCTGTATTTGATTCTGACACTAACAACCAAGAGACTAATTCTGAGGATTAACTTTACTTTTATGTGGTCATAAATTTATTTGAACTCTGCCACATGACATTCTAGTTGACCTCCAGTTATTACAAGGAAGGAAAGGTTTATCTCAATAGCTTTCCTTCCATATATGGAATCATTTTTCCTTGATCTTCTACCTTTAGCTCCAGTAAAACAGAACATAATGTTGCAAGGATCAGATGAGGAATGGATATTCAATGAACTGCAGATTGTTCTTTCTAAAACATTACCATGCACGACTGAGCCTTCCTGTTTGTGGTCTCTTAAGGATGCTTGGAATATTACCATATTTGGAACATTGCTCAAGCTCCAGTTACTACCTTGAAATTTACTCTTTCTTCCTCTCCTCTGACTGAATTCTTTCTAGTTCACAATACCTTTCCTAGGGCTTCTCAAAATAAGGAATTCTTTTCAATCAATCTATATCCAGTTGCTCGCCTTTGAAGGATATTGTACTCTTATACATCTTCTTCAATTAAGTTGTACCATTTTTCATAAACCGAGACAATGATAAATTGTCTTTTAAAACCAGCCTCTATTTTTTTTCCAATGGGAATTATTGTGAATTTGAACTTTAAATGAAAATTTCATGTGGGAGGAATAGTCACATAGACCATAAAAGACAGCAATCTAGCAGGATCAGAAGCTCTAACATCCTGATTTTCTTTTGGAGAGACAAGCCATTGAAGTAGAAGGTGAGATGAAGTAGAGAAGACTGCACATTTATTTATAACCATTCCCTAGATTCTACATGACTTACAGAGTTCGATATTTCTTTTACTCTTCACTCTGCATGAGCTTGTGTCTTTGACTGGAACACTGCCTTTTTTATTTTTAATTTAGCTTAATTTTTTAAAGGATTTCTGCCTTTCAGAAATGCAATTAGATTTTTCCAGGACATCTGTCGGTCAAAAAGGAAAACAGTATTTCCAGTGCACATTCATGGAACAGGAATCCTAATCTAAGATGGAAACTTGTGGGGTTCCACAGAAACAAGTCATGCTTATCTGGGCTTGGTAATTCAAGAGGCTGGTCATTCAGCTGCAATTAGAGGCAGTTTCTCACTCAGAAATCAGAAATCACTCTCAGCCCAAGTGACAGATGGTAGGAATACATTCTTCTCAGCCCAGGATCTTGGCTTCTACATCTATGAAGATACTTCCCATCAGGCTTCTTGGAGGATTCATAGTACTGCAGGCTTCAATATTATTGAGAGGATTGGACCCCTTTTGCCTCTGCCAGGCCTTGCTTCTTTCTTATTCAATGCATCTTTCATCTCCTTTCACCAAGCTCTGTTCAATTAAACAAATAGAATATAGTCAAACAATGAGGATATATGTATTCCATTGTTTGAGATACACACACATTTTTAGACTCTTGCTAGGCTCTGAGGGAATAAAGTAGTGCGGAAAATCCTGCAAACTTAGGAAAACACAAACAAACAAGTCTTGCTTATAATTAAACCATAAAAAAGCACTTTAACCAAGCCTGCCTCTGAAGTACTATTTTCACATTGGTCTTTCTCACTAAAGTCTAAGTTCGTTGAGGTCAGGGGCTTTCACATGGTCATTCTAAACAGCCCTGTAATACATGCTTGACAAATGAATTGACAAATTAACCAGTTATTGGAATAATTGGCTGAGAAAATATTACTGACATACTCTAAAGCTACAGCCTCATGGTTGAAAGAAGAGAGAACTTAATTTTTTTTTTTTTTTTTTTTTTTTTTACTTTAACTGGAGGATTCTTACTTTACAACATTGTGATGGCTTTTGCCATATGTCAGCATGAATCAGCCAAGGGGAAACACGTGTCCTCTTCTCCTGAACTCCCCTGTTCCTCCCTCCACACCCCACCCCTCCAGGTTGTCACAGAGCACTGGCTCTGGGTGTCCTGCTTCATGCTTCAAATTTGCACTGGTCATTCGTTCTATATATGGTAATGTACAGGTTTTAATGCTATTTTCTCAAATCATCTTGCCCTCTCCTTCACCCAGGCCCTGGGTGTCCTGCTTCATGCTTCAAACCTGCACTGGTCATCCATTTTATATATGGTAATGTACAGGTTTTAATGCTATTCTTTCAAATCATCCTGCCCCCTCCTCCCATAGAGTCCAGAAGTCTGTTCCTTATGTCTGTGCCTCCTTTGCTGCCCTGTACATAGGATCGTTGGTACCATCCTTCTAGACCCGATGTATATGCATTATTGTACAGTATTTGTCTTTCTCTTTCTGACTGACTTAACTCTGTACAATAGGTTCTAGGTTCATCCACAGCATTACAAGTTATTCAAATGCATTTCTTTTTGTAGCTGAGTAATATTCCACTGCTTATATGTACCACAGCTTCCTTATCCTTTCATCTGCCAATGGCCATCTAGGTTGCTTCCATGTCCTAGTTATTGTAAATAGTGTTGCAGTGAATGTTAGGGTACACGTGTCTCTTTCAGATCTGGTTTCCTCGGTGTGTATGCCAAGCAGTGGGATTGCTGGGTCATATGGCAGTTCTAGTCCCAGTTTTTAAAGCAATCTCCACACTGTTCTTCATAGTGACTGTACCAATTTGCATTCCCACCAACAGTGTAAGAGGGTTCCCTTTTCTTCACACCCCGAAAGAAGACGGAACTTTTAATTGATGAGGACCCTCTGGATTCATAAAGGCATAAAATAGTGTTGAGGGAAATTCTGAGCTATTTCAATGTAAAGAATGTGTTAGAGGCATAGCTACTAACCCAGACTAAAAAGTTTGCCTGGGTTTCAGGCCCAAGGCAAACTTTCTGTTGTGACCCAAGCCCTGGAGAATTATTTTTTCCCCCACAAAGTCTCCACAAGCACCTCTCCCCATGCACCTCTTTGTAAGACCCTAATCTCAGAGCATTTTTTATCCTAGCTGTTATTGTGCTGTCTTAACTTCAAGGTTTTTACTGCTGAGTTGAACCTCTGTTGACATTATCCAGACTTAGCCTTCATAGGAAGGAGATATTCTTATCTTGCTTGTATTACATGCCTGACCATACACTGCAAAGACCTCAGCTGTAAGGAAGAACTCCTACAGTTTGTGACAATTGCATATAACATGACAGGAATCCTACAAACACACACACACACACACACACACACACACACACACACTCACTCACTATATTTAATCAAAATTGAAAATTTATATTTTTAAGAGTTGCATAAAAGTAAAATAAATTTAAATTTTAAATATACATTTCCCACCCTTTTAAATAAGCTGTAGCATAAATTTATCCATAAAAGAGCCTTTGAGTTCTATATGACAATCTACATTTTAGTAGAAACCTCTTGACATCCAAAGACTAAAGTGTCTTGGGAAGTTGACATTTATGGGCAGCATCACAGGGACACACGGCTTCTCATAACCCACAAGATTCGTGTTTGACAGCTTTATGATGGACATAATTTTGAGGCACACAGAACACCAGTGCTTTATTTGCATTTCTTTTTGGGTTAAACTTGTAGTTATCTTTTTCTCTCAATAATTGAAATACCTACCAATGAAAGTATAAAGAAAAATATCTGAATTGTTAAAAAAAATCTCATAATACATTTGCTGTATAGCCCTCCACAAAGTATTGATTAGGCATACCATCCCCTATGGCCTATTGGAAATATGATATATTCCTGAGATTTGTCAGTTTCTATCCCTTGAATTATTTTGAAAGATTGTGAGAGTTTGTGTTCAATTCTGTTATATAAAAACACAATAAATTTTTGTCTCAACGCTATAACCACTGTCTTCTGAAGACAATAGAGATATAAGCATTTAAGTAGCTACTTTTAAGTAGCAACCTTGCAATAAATGGGTGGATGTGTTCAAGCAAATCTAAGTTGGTAAATTCCCAGGCAATGATGAATTTATCTGAACTTATTCCCCATCCAACAGTTGCCATGTGTGTTGTGATGTGGATTATAAAAGGTACCTTGGGTTTTTTCTTTTTTTTTTTTTAAATTTCAGTATGAAAACTAAACACTGAAATCTGTGTCATAGAATCAAAGAAATGATAGACCAAAGAAATGCTTCTGCTATTAATATTAACCCAAGTGAAGTTGCTCAGTCGTGTCCGACTCTTTGCGACCCCATGGACTGTAGTTCACCAGGCTCCTCAGTCCGTGGAAATTTTCCAGGCAAGAGTACTTGAGTGGGTTGCCATTTCCTCCTCCAGGGGATCTTCCCAACCCAGGGATTGAACCCGGGTCTCCCACATTGCAGGCAGACGCTTCACCGGCTGAGCCACCAGGGAAGCCCTGCCCCAAATCCTCCTAGTCTATAACTATCACCTGAGGGATTTTGGCATGTGTAACTAGGGAATGTCTGTGGGATTAAGATGGTCAGCCAAGGTAAAGGCACGGGTGAGAGAGTGACCTACATGCAGAGAATCATGAGCTGAGTGGGAGCCATTGACGTGAATGAGAAACTCGCTCAGTTGTGACCGACTCTTTGCGACCCCATGGACTATACAGTCTCTGGAATTCTCCTGGCCAGAATACTGGAGTGAGAAGCCGTTCCTTTCACCAGGGATCAAACCCAGGTCTCCCACACTGCAGGTGTATTCTTTCTCAGTAGAGCACAAGTGAAGCCCCGAGTAGGAGCCAAGCAGTTTATATTCTAGGCAGAGAATCATCAGGGTAAAGGGGCTATGGAGTGGAGATGAGTGTGGTATTTTCCAGAAATGAAGGAAAGACCCTGTGGTGAAGACTTTCTGGAGCAAAGATGAGAGAGACACTGATTTAAGCTATAAAGAAGGAATTATGAGTTTGAAGGCCATATTCTACATATTCTAATCTCCATAAGGAATCATTGAACATACTCAACTTAATCAGATTTATTAAAAGGAACAATAATCCTCAAGAAAGTTGGCAAGACAATATCAAGATTTATTGCTGTGTGCATTTTCTCTTCTCTACTTCAGTACTCATGTCCCAGGAAGATTACTTTTGTGAATTAGACCCAGGCATCACAGAAGGATGATCTAGAATAAGCTCACCTTGTGAACCCAGGCTAATTCATGTGATCTTGACTAAAAACTTCTTAGGTGCATTCATACTCATATTTCATTTAGTTTCAGGTCTTTCCTTTGCAATTGTGATTATGTTATTGCTAAGTAGCATGCCCTCTAAAGGAAGGCAAAATGGAGAAATACAACATCAGTACTTGAGAAGTAAGCAACCAGTATCACTACTGGATGAATTATTTCAAGATGGCCTCAAGTGACACTTTTTGGAATAACATGATTTTGGTGGCAAATACTGCACAGCTGATCAATCAATCCCAGGGTCAAAATTCAACTGAGTTTCTTACTGTCAGAAGGCACATTTCCAACTTCTGGGAAAATACATGAGGATCTCCTGACTTTGGTATGTTGAGGCTAATCATGCACTTACTCTGAAAAGAATGTATACTATGGTGGCATCTATGCCTCCAAACATCTGATGCCAAAAGTGAGGTGCCAGTGCTTCAGTGTTCAGCCTCCAGTGACCCTACCTGTGAACTCAAATGTCCTCGTTTTCTCTGGTGCTATAAAATTCCAAGCCAAGGACCACATGCATATCTTGAATTCTAATTTTTTTTATTAAAATTTACTTCTTCCCTAACATTAAGTCATAAATCTGACTACTTAGTAGTTATTAGCCATTTCTAACATATTTTTAAAAGAAACTCACCCTGAGTCAAGATGTAAAGAAATACAAATATCTAAATGCAATGTAGTATTTTCTCATTAAACTTATATGGTTTTAAGTAACTTTTTGACTTAATCTTGATTTTCTTTCCAATGCTGAGGAGCAAAACACCTTCAACTACTTTTTCATGAGGACAATTATTCAGGATCTCATAGTACATGCTGCTTTAAGAACATGAAGAGAGTTAAATAGGCACTCACACTGACCTTGAGTAGTTTATGATCTAAGTAGAACATTATGATGCAGAAATATATCTTCAGGGAATGCATTAGAGACCTTACATTACTTATGTGTTTAAATTATGTGTGAGCAAAAAGGTAAGGGAATTTAATTCAGTGATGAAGAAGGGAAGAACTTCAGCTTGAGGGAAAGCATCAAAGATTAGCAAAGCACTCACCCTACGAGTGAGGATAACAACTTTTTGACTATTTGAAGGATAAACTGTTTTAGAAGTGTCTTTCTAGAAAGAAAATAGTTTCAGTGAATTGAATCTAGAAATTTCAAGCATGAACATTTATCTTAGGACAAATCTTGGTGACAAATAGCAGATATGTGAAGGATGTTGTTCATGAATGTATTGGCCAAGAAAACAATGCAATGGAGCTGTTTGAGTTTGGGTCAGCTATGGACATATTTACCAGGGAGGCTAGACTCAAACTACATGTTAAAAGATATACAGAAAATGGACCATTGTAGAAAATAAAGAGGAATCATTAAATAAGATAATTAAAGAGCAGATATATTTAGAGAGACTTAGCAAAATGTGTAACTTTTAGCTGGGTGATTGAGATTCATAAAGGCTACAGATAGGTCTGTGTAACTGTCCCACTTTAAAGTAAAAATTCTGGTAAGAAGCGTGGAAGTATGCCACTGGAACATACTTCTGGTCTGGGTGCCTATTGCCTGTAAGCCCATATTATTGCCAATTGCCTTTTTCTCCCCCTAGTCCCTTCTCAATGTAATGTGTCTTCTTCAAGATGGATGTAACACTCCCATGTTCTGAATTACAGAATGTGCCCTGGTTTGTACCTTCTTTCCAAAACACTCTCATACACAAATTCAACCAGTGACACTCATCAGCTACTACTCTACATGCATGCCTGCTAAGTTGCTTCACCTGTGTCTGACTCGTCATGACCCTATGGACTGTAGCCCACCATGCTCCTCTGTCCGTGGGATTCTTCAGGCAAGAATACTTGAGTGGGTTGCCATTTCCTCCTCCAGGGGATCTTTCCTACCCAGGGATTGAACTGTGTCTCTTACATTTCCTGTATTGGCAGATGGCTTTTTTTTTTTTTTTTTTTCTTTTTACCACTACCACCACCTGGGAAGCCCCTGAGACCTTAAGATTCACCCAGATAAAACTAGGTGAACAGACTGAGGTCAAAATTTCTGTTTTCATAATGATTGGTCTAGTTCTACCCAAAGATAAATACATTGTAATTTGTAGCTGGAATTCTTACAGCCTACTCAGATCATCTAAACTTAAAGAACAAACAAATTCAAATGCTGTTTCTAATCCTTTACATTTAAGAAGTTATCTTTCTGTTTTAAAGCTCAACTCACCCTTTCATGCAGAACTCCCACTGAATATTTTATTTGGCAATTACAAATCCCTCTTCAGGAAACCCCTCCTCTGGCTGCCTGAGTCTGTTCTGCTCAAAACTTTGAATTAAATTCTGCTCAACAAATAGTTCGCATGAAACTTTAGAGAGGTACCTGAGCCTTAATCTTTACTATCTCTTTCCTAGCAGTAGTCTGCACATAGTAAGGGCACTGTTCATGCTAATAATCAGATTCTTTCAGATATGTGAGCTGTCTGTCTCAGATTTTACTAATTGGAATTATCTTGGCATGAGCTCTGAGCCGAACCAGTCCATGGATAAAGTGCAATGAACATCTTCCTCCAACTCACGGCCATTGGGAAAATGGCATCAAGTTTTCTGCCCTATGAGTAAGGATGACAACTTTTTGCTGCTTTCCCCTTTCATTCATTTCAGGAAAAAAAAAATGAAGCTAAGAAATGAAACTCTTTGAACTGCCTGGAATAAAAATCTTATTTAAATCCTCCATGTTATTAACTAAACTATAAACTTGAAAAGCTTTGTTGTGCTTTGGAACTTCAAATCCACCACATTGATGAGTAGTTTCAGCTTCACAAATCATATCTTTCTCCATCTTTCATTCTCAGCATCTCCTGATCCTGCTGAGGTTGTGGGGAGTATCACAGGAGCAGAGTTGAGGAAGGAGATGAGATGAGTGCCATGGGGGAATGTTCAAATTCCTCAAATATTCTAGAACTTCAGTGACATCTTAGAAAATAATGAACGGTTGAACAGAGAAAATGATTGGTGTACTCTATCAAGAATAAACCTATTAATAATACTTTATCAACTTGTTCTCAACTCTTGTTGCTGTTGTTCAGGTGCTAAATCCCATCAATTCTTTGAAACCCCATGGACTGTGATGCACCAGGCTCCCCTGTCCTTCACTCTCTCCTGGAGTTTGCTCAGATTTATGTGCATTGAATTGATGTTCTCCTACCATCTGATCCTCTGCCATTCCCTCCTCCTTTTACCTTCAATCTTTCTCAGTATCAGTGTCTTCTATTGCAGCTATTTTATTCCCCTTGTGGAGCATCAGAAAATGAGTACCTAACCAGTTTTCACATCTAAATGTTATGTTTTTGTCTCTTTCCCCTGGCACTCTGTTTTTTCTAATCCAAATTAATAGTACATTTATATTATTTAAACCTAATGAAGGAATCAAATGAATGCGCAATCAGAAATTTTAAAAAATTCTGGAGAAATAAAAGTAAAGTTGTATTATTCTATATATGAAATGATTGATGCTGTTAATCTCAACCATTAAACACAAATTCAGTATTTTTTAAAGTGTTTGCTTGCTCTATAATATTCACTTCCTGCCTCTACCATCTCCTCTCAGAGTTTTAAAAAAAGAGCAAAGGTGCCATTTACAAAAATGACAGTGAACATTATGTCTCTCTTCCCCTTCAGCTTACACATGGAGAAGTAGGCAGAATCACTCTGAAGGTTTACTCACGACAGGAGAAGAGACATAAAAGTTTGATGACAAAGTAATTTTAAGAAATTAACTTTGCTTAATTTATTTGACCTTGCTTTAAGAGGTGCAGCTATGCTGAGTCCACAGAGAGCTGCAGCCAAGCAGTGCCCTGACTAAGTGATGCTTTAGCCAGCGCAGTGGTTTACTAGGATTGTTCTTTCCATCTTACACATAGGATGGTGTCTTCTTTTCATACATTTCCTTTATCAGACTGTAAGACTGCTATTTTCCTGAAAATATTAATGGTTACTCTCTTTCTGATAGGAAAACTAACATGATAAGAGTCAGTTCAACCACAGATTTTGCCACCAACTGAAATCATTCTATCAATCCAGCTGTCATGCATGGCTGTGAGTACATTAAGGAATACATACTCATATATTAAAAGTGGAATGGCCTTCTATTATTTAACACTGACCTCTGATAAGAATTGCTGCATCGTGTTGCTGAGCAAAGATTTTCCTATTCTAACATGCTCTAAGGAAATAATTTTTTAATCCAACTGTTCAGTTCAGTTACTCAGTCGTATCTGGCTTTTGTGACCCCATGAACTGCAGCACACCAGGCTTCCCTGTCCAAAACCAACTTCTGGAGCTTGCTCAAACTCATGTCCATTCAGTTGGTGATACCATCCAACCATCTCATCCTCGGTCATCCCCTTCTCCTTCTGCCTTCAATCTTTCCAAGCATCAGGGTCTTTTCTAAAAAGTTGGCTCTTTACATCAGGTGGCCAAAGTATTGGAGCTTCAGCTTCAGCATCAGTTGCTTCAATAAATATTCAGGATTGGATTTCCTTTAGGATTGACTGGTTTGATCGCTTTGCAGTCCAAGGGCTTCTCAAGAGTCTTCTCCAACACCACAGTTCAGGAGCATCAATTCTTTGGTGCTAAACTTTCTTTATAATCCAAATCTCACATCCATACATGACTACTGGAAAAAGCATAGCTTTGTTGACAAAGTAATGTCTTTTCTTTTTAATATGTTGTCTAGGTTTGTCATAGTTTTTCTTCCAAGGAGCAGTGCCTTTTAATTTCATGGCTGCTGTAACCATCTGCCCTCAAAATTGAAGTCTCTCACTGTTTCCATAATTTCCCAATCTATTTCCCAGGAAATTATGGGACTGGATGTCATGATCTTTGTTGTTTGAATGTTGAGTTTTAAGCCAACTTTTTCACTCTCCTCTTTCACTTTCATCAAGAGGCTCTTTAGTTCTTCTTTACTTTCTTCCATAAAGGTGGTGTCATCTGCATATCTGAGGTTATTGATATTTCTCCTAGCAGTCTTCATTCCAGCTTGTACTTCATCCAGCCCAGCATTTCACATGATGCAATCTGCATATGCAGATGACACCACCCTTATGGCAGAGAGTGAAGAAGAACTAAAGAGCCTCTTGATGAAAGTGAAAGAGGAGAGTAAAAAAGTTGGTTTAAAGCTCAACATTCAGAAAACAAAGATCATGGCATCTGCTCCCGTCACTTCAAGGCAAATAGATGGGGAAACTGTGGAAACAGTGGCTGGCTTTATTTTTGGGGGCTCTAAAATCACTGCAGATGGTGACTGCAGCCATGAAATTAAAAAAGACGCTTACTCCTTGGAAGAAAAGTTATGACCAACCTAGACAGCATATTAAAAAGCAGAGACATTACTATGTCAACAAAGGTTTGTCTATTCAAGGCTATGATTTTTTCAATAGTCATGCATGGATGTGAGAGTTGGACTATTAAGAAAGCACAAAGAATTGATGCTTTTGAACTGTGGTGTTGGAGAAGACTCTTGAGAGTCCCTTGGACTACAAGGAGATCCAACCAGTCCATCCTGAAGGAGATCAGTCCTGGGTGTTCATTGGAAGGACTGATGTTGAAGCTGCAACTCCAATACTTTAGCCATCTGATGCAAAGAACTGATTCATTTGAAAAGACCCTGATGCTGGGAAAGATGAGGGCAGGAAGAGAAGGGGACGACAGAAGATATGATTGTTGGATGGTATCACCAACTGTTGGACATGAGTTTGAGTGAACTCCAGGAGTTGGTGATGGATGGGGAGGCCTGACATGCTGCGGTTCATGGGGGCCACAATGAGTCAGACACGACTGAGAGACTGAACTCAACTGAATCTGCATATAAATTAAATAAGCAGAGTGACAACATACAACCTTGATATACTCCATTCCAATTTGGAACCAGTCCACTTTTCCATGTCCAGTTCTAACTGTTGCTTCCTGACCTGCATACAGGTTTCTCAGGAAGCAGGTAAGGAGATCTGGTACTCCCATCTCTTTTAAGAATTTTCCACAGTTTGTTGTGATGCACTCAATCAAAGACTTTAGCATAGTCAATGAAGCAGAAATAGATGTTTTTCTGGAATTCTCTTGCTTTCTCTATGATCCAAATGATGTTGGTAATTTGATCCCTGGTTCTTCTGCTTTTCCTAAACCAGCTTGAATATCTGGAAGTTCTTGGTTTATGCACTGTTGAAGCCTAGCTTGGAGAATTTTGAGCATTACTTTACTAGTGTGTGAGGTGAGTGCAATTGTTGCGGAAGTTTGAGCATTCTTTGGCATTGTTTTCTTCAGGACTGGAATGAAAACTGACCTTTTCCAGTCCTGTGGCCACTGCTGTGTTCGAGAGCAGTACTTTAGCAGCATCACCTTTTGTAATTGAAATAGCTCAGCTGGAATTCCATCACCTCCACTAGCTTTGTTTGTAATGATGCTTCCTAAGGCACACCTGACTTAAAATCCAGTATGAGCCACAGTCATCAAGACAGTATGGTACTGGCACAAAGACAGAAATATAGATCAATGGAACAGAATAGAAAGCCCAGAGATAAATCCACGAACCTATGGACACCTTATCTTTGACAAAGGAGGCAAGGATATACAATGGAAAAAAGACAATCTCTTTAACAAGTGGTGCTGGGAAAACTGGTCAACCACTTGTAAAAGAATGAAACTAGAACACTTTCTAACATCATACACAAAAATAAACTCAAAATGGATTAAAGATCTAAATGTAAGACTAGAAAATATAAAACTCCTCAAGGAGAACATAGGCAAAACACTCTCTGACATAAAGCACAGCAATATCTTCTATGACCCACCTCCCAGAATATTGGAAATAAAAGCAAAAATAAATGGGACCTAATGAAACTTAAAAGCTTCTGCACTACAAAGGAAACTATAAGTAAGGTGAAAAGACAGCCCTCAGATTGGGAGAAAATAATAGCAAATGAGGAAACAGACAAAGGATTAATCTCAAAAATATACAAGCAACTCCTGAAGCTCAATTCCAGAAAAATAAATGACCCAATCAAAAAATGGGCCAAAGAACTAAACAGACATTTCTCCAAAGAAGACATACAGATGGCTAACAAACACATGAAAAGATGCTCCACATCACTCATCATCAGAGAAATGCAAATCAAAACCACAATGAGGTACCATTACACGCCAGTCAGGATGGCTGCTATCCAAAAGTCTACAAGCAATAAATGCTGGAGAGGGTGTGGAGAAAAGGGAACCCTCTTACACTGTTGGTGGGAATGCAAACTAGTACAGCCACTATGGAAAACAGTGTGGAGATTTCTTAAAAAACTGGAAATAGAACTGCCATATGACCCAGCAATACCACTTCTGGGCATACACACTGAGGAAACCAGATCTGAAAGAGACGCGTGCACCCCAGTGTTCATCACAGCACTGTTTATAATAGCTAGGACATGGAAGCAACCCAGATGCCCATCAGCAGATGAATGGATAAGGAAGCTGTGGTACATATACACCATGGAATATTACTCAGCTGTTAAAAAGAATTCATTTGAATCAGTTCTAATGAGATGGATGAAACTGGAGCCCATTATACAGAGTGAAGTAAGCCAGAAAGATAAAGAACATTACAGAGGAGGAGCCAAGATGGCGGAGGAGTAGGACGGGGAGACCACTTTCTCTCCTAGAAATTCATCATAAGAATAACTGAACACAGAGCAAACTTCACAAAACAACTTCCGATCACTAGCTGAGGTCACCAGGCGCCCAGAAAAGCAGCCCATTGTCTTCGAAAGGAGGTAGGACAAAATATAAAAGATAAAAAGTGAGACAAAAGAGCTAAGGACGGAGATCCGTCCCGGGAAGGGACTTAATAGAGGACGTTTCCAGACACAGGGAAACCCTCGCACTGGCGGGCCTGGGGGAAGTGTTTGAATCTCGGAGTTTGAATCTGGCTGGGAGGGATAGAATAAATAAAACCCACAGATTACGAGCCTAAAAGCAACTCCCAGCAGAAAAGTACCCCAGACGCCCGCATCCGCAACCAGCAAGTGGGGGCGGAACGGAGAGAAGCCGGCGGCATTGCTTGGGGTAGGGTCTGGGGCCTGAGTGCCCTGAGGACAATCGGAGGGAGCTTTTGTGGGTGCCCAGCCTGAACTGTGGGAGAGCGAAAGAGAGAGAGAAAATTAACCGGCCCGAACACACTGCCGGCCGCTCGCAGAACAAAGGGACCGAGAAAGTCCTGAGAAGAGCTCGCAGGCGGCGGACCGGCCCAGCCCCGCCAGAGGCAGGAGGCAGGGGGGAGGGGAAGGGGGCAGCCTCGGCCCCAAGGACCACATCCCCTACCACACTGCAAACGGGCCTCCGCCTTCTAATCAAAGACCTCCGGGGATTCTGGATGGTCGACATCTGCCAGGAGGGTCGCGACTAGACACAGTACAAGCACCCGGCCAGTGCGGGCGGGATTGGGGCTGGGGACGCAGAGGGCAGAAGGCGCATGCACCCGACTGGCGCAGCGGAAACTGAGGCTGGGATAGCGCAGGACAGAAGGCGCGCCGCACCCGGGGAGAGAGCGCCCGACAAGCGCCTGGCTGCCTGAGCCACTCGGGCGGCGTAGGGACAAACCGCAGGCGCAGCTTTGTGTTCCGCGCTTTTGTGAATCACCCGAGGGCTGGAACCGCCTGGAGCCTGAGCAGCCCAGACAGAGAAAATAGCGCCAGCCCCTCCCTGCAGCGCCAGCCCCGCCCCGGAGCGCGAGGGAACTAGCTACCTGAATAAGAATCCATCTCCGCCCGCCTGTGTCAGGGCGGAAATTAGGCGCGGAAGAAACCGGCAACAGAAGCCAAATAAACAAAGGGAACCTCTTCAGAAGGGACCGGTGCAACAGATTAAAATCCCTGAAGAAAACACGGACTTCACTGGAAGGACCTATAGATATCGAGAAGTATAAGCTGGAACGAGGAGATATCTGAAACTGAGCCGAACCCACACTGACCGAAACAGCTCCAGAGAAATTCCTAGATATATTTTTTTCTTTTTTCTTTTTCTTTTTTTTTTTTAAGTAAGAAAAAAAAAAAATTTTTTTTTCTTTTTTCTCTTTTATTTTCCTTTAAAATTCCCTATTACTCCCCCATTACTCCTTAACTTTCATTTTCATAAGATTTTTACGATTTTTTTAATTAGGTAAAACAATTTTTCTCTCTTTTTTTTTTCTTCTTTTTCTTCTTTTTTTTTTCCTTTTCTGTTTTCTTCTTCTCTTCTATTTTCTATTTTTCTTTTTCTCATTTCTTTTAAAGTCATCTAGTACTCCTCTTATTACTCCTTAATTTTCATTTTCAATACACTATAACCTTACAGGGGGAAAAAAAAAAAAAAGAAGAAGAAGAGAAGCCTTATTTTTAAACCAAACTTCATATATATTCCTAAAATTTTTTTTTTTTTTATGTTTTGGTTTTTGTTTTTAATATAGTATTTTTAAGAGTCTAACCTCTACTCTAGATTTTTAATTTTTGTTTTTCAGTATATGATATAAATTGTGAACATTTAAGAATCCAATATTCAGCTCCCATTTTTATTCAGGAGTGTGTTGATTATTCTCTCCCAATCTTGACTCTCTGTTTTCTACCTCAGAACACCTCTATTTCCTCCTTTCCTCTTCTCTTCCCAATCCAATTCTGTGAATCTTTGTGGGTGTCTGGGCTACAGAGAACACTCTGCGATCAGACAACTTCGTAGATCTGTCTCTCTCCTCTTGAGTCCCCCTTTTTCTCCTCCTGCTCATCTCTATCTCCCTCCTCCCTCTCCCCTTCCTCATGTAACTCTGTGAACCTCTCTGGGTGTCCCTAACGGAGGAGAAACTT